>NW_020270588.1:2210603-2450981 GCF_002803265.2 Melanaphis sacchari
TGTGTGTGTGTGTGTGTGTGTGTGTGTGTGTGTGTGTGTGTGTGTGTTTATTTTGGGGAACTAATTGTGCAACGCACTAGTGCCTTAACACGGTGTAACTTTAAGTAAAAAGTGTTTAGCCGACCGCCAGGAATGATATAATTATACTAAAATATTTTATGTATTGTATAATATTTAATTTACAAGTGCAGTATTAACATTTTAAAGTCACATAATCTTATAGTTTACGAACAATTGTAAGATTATAAATTTTCATTGTATTTTGCTATTGAATAATAGTAATAATTGTTTTCTTTTAAGTTAACTATATAACATAATAATTAATTAATGTCCAAACAGCTATTTTAAATAACTATTAAGTTATTATTGGTTTTCTCATAAGATAAAACGCAGTAGAGTCCCTGTCTTAAACAGAACTTTCAAACAAAATCTAAATTTGTATTTGAAACACACACACGCACGCACTGCCTGTCAGGATCATGTTCACGGTGGACCCGTCGAACATCGTTTATAAAAATCGTTACCGTTTTTAAAGCCAAACAGTGTTCCAACCCGCGTGCCAAGTGACAAGTGTCAAGAAGATATCACGACACTAAAGTCCCCTCGTGATGTCACTCGTCAGTCATCAAGGTCCACAATAATGGCGAAAAGTAAACACGAGTGCTGTACTACGACCGTTAATAGTATTTTTATAATCAATATATACCAACGGACACCGTACTGCACTATACTGTAAAAGTATTGTATATAACATATAGGCTTCTGTTTATTTAATTATAGGAACGATGGTACAATTATAATAATATGTTCTAGGGGATAGAACAAATTGACGGATATGACATCGGCAGACGAAAGGGATTGTGGTCTACGTCTACCAAGTCTGTAAAATGTCCCGAATAGTATGAATACAAAATTAACTTTTCATTACTATTAAAATATTAACAATATTCATTAAATATCTATAACAATAATGTAAATTTTTGTCAATGTAAACAGGGACTAAACATGCTATTTTATATTAATACCTATTCATAAAAATAGAATATATTTATTACAAACTTAAATTAACTCAAATAAAATACGTCATTGAAATTTTTTAAATTGAACCAATATTTATTATATTTAAAAATCAATTTTCAATAAAATTTATTGTTCCATTCTAAAATAATTAAGGAAAACGGTAATGTTTATGTTAAATGTATTTTCGATAAAATTGAGTATTTTTTTTTCTTGTAAAAAATAAATTTTATAAATTTTTCTGTAGTTAAAAATTATAAAAATATTAATACTAACACTAAGGCTTGTAAATTTAACAGAGGATTTTTCGTAATTAGTTCTTATAGACATCTATAATCTAAAAAATACAAATGTATAGTTTTGTTTATTGACACTTCAAGTTCAAATTCGACAAAATTGGATATTTAATCAAAAAATAATAATCTTCGTTATTTTGTTGTAATTCAAACAATGATATTTGTAAGGTTGACTTGAAACTTTTTCTGAACGTTTATACTATTATTTACAAATTATTTTAATACACAAAGTCATTTTTTTAAATATTTATATTATTTTTATCTATTGGTTATTTATCATAAACCTATTCACACCATTTTAAGAAAAATTAGTATTGTCTTAAAAGCTAATAATGAGGATAAATAATTTTAATATATAATTTATTATAAACATTATAATATTTACTAATATAATAAATACATTTTTCCGAATAATATTAATTCATTTTATCGCTAATATTTCTGATTGTAAAATAAATAAATTAAATTGCAATATAAATATAACAAAAAATACATTTAGACATTTAGTAACACTATAGGCTGACAGATATATTATAGTCACCCTCAAAATCGTTTTTCGTATGCAACGATTTATCATTGAATACAAATTTAACACATCCATTACAGTGACCCATTCAATAACAAAATACACTCAATACCTACGTGTAGCAGAGCGGTTACTAGCTAACTTACCCTCTTTTTAATTTTACAAATAAATATCTTAATTATGTATAAATGTTGTATTATTTTGTAAAAAAGATTGATGGTGATAAAAGAAATAATTTTCAATTATATGAACTGTAAGAATGAATTATACTATTTAAAAATGTATGCTTTGTATAGGAAACTAGAAAGCGCATAAAAAAAAAAAAAAAAATTACGACTGTTGATTATTGGATGAAAAACTATATATCAAATCGACCAAAACTATCTATAACTATACATCTAATATTTTATTAAATTTCAATAACTAAAAACCTGCATAATTTGAGATTACTTATTAGATTAAATTAATTTTTAATTTTTAAAAATTATAATAATAAATTGTCCATCGATATTTGTGAAAATAAAAACATATTTGAATATTTTTACTTTTTAAATTAACAAGATATTGATTATAATGCACAATAAATAAAATGTTTAGGTAGCTTAATTATTTAGAAAAAATATTCTGAAAAAAAAATTTTTATTGTAATCCTTATTTTTGATATAAAACACAATTTGTCAATATTATAGAAGTTGTGTTCGTTATTATTTTATAATTTTCTTAAAACATAACTTTTTATTAATTACATTTTTGTAATTTTTTATTTTTCTCACTATAAAAAAAATAGATTTTCATATTTTAAATTATTATATTTATCGATTTTATATGATAAAAACAAAGGTAAGTAGTATAGTTATTTTATATTTCTTTATGATTTGTAAGATAGTTTTCTTGAATATTTTACCGGTGGATTTTTGTGATTCATTTATAGGAATCTATTTAACGAAACACGCTCTTTATTTAAAAAAAAATAAAAAAACATTTTTGAGAATATTTTTTTCATCGTTTTTAGCCATTACAATATTTTTGGGAAAAAATATACATTTTTTATCGTTATAATTTTTAAGGTTTTTACTAGTTTGAATTATAGCATACATTTTTAATTTTTTATTCCTAAGCTGAATATCATTCGGAATATTTCAATTTATAAAAAACTAATTTCCGGCAAGTAGCTTGTTAATTGTAACTTGTAAGTATTCAAAGTTTAGATGAACGGTGAAATAAACCAACATTTTGCAGAGTGATTCTGTTTCACTTAGGTATATTTAAACTTCAAATATTTATAATTTATAAATCATAAGCTATACACGTCTTAAATTCGATTTTTATTCACCAAAATACTTAAAAAATATTCTGCTTTGGAATAAAGAACTAAGAATATATTTTGTTTCACATGAGTAAATAATTTAAAAAATTATAATAAAAAAAAAGTTATATCTTTTTAGAAAAATTTTGTAAAAAAATATTTTCAAAAACGTTAGTATATTTTCTTAAGTAACGAGTGTATTATGTTAAATGGCTTATCAGGTGTTACTATGTATAAATAATTTGTGTATTAATTCCGTATGCCACAACGCTTAATTTACGTAAATTTAAGTTTGTGCTCTATCCTCATAATATTTTGGTTGTGAAACAAACATTAATATAATACATAACGTCACTGTAATATGCAATTTAAATTTTCAGTTACAGATGAAGGAGGGTAATAGTAAAGCACCAATGTATAGATAATATTATAGTCCCATCTCACGTATTCCCGGTCGTAGTATAGATGAGAAGGTATACGTTGGTATTACGTCGCACATAATATTGGGATTATCATTATTATATTGTTATAGGGATTTATGTGCGTGTCTTCGTCATATGCTGCAGGAAAAGCGATTCTACGATGTTTGTTTTCGTTTTTGTTTTCTGTCTCTCACTCTCTTTTTGTCTCGTATGTGCTTTCATCTCTTCCCTTTCAAAAACGAAAAAAGAATTAGTCGCGCGCGCCTAACACGTTTCGACGTTCCCGCGAGAGTCGCGAAAGTAATATCCTCTTCCGGTCCATCACCACTTCCCCTCTCGTTCGAGCGCTAGGCAGTCATTATATGACCAGGAAATGCCCAACTCCATAAAGTCTCGACGTTCGGATCTTATTTCGCGGGACGCGGGTGAACGAAATGTAAGAAGATTAAACACGTCATACCGGCAAAACTGTTTGCAAACCATTTACACCGGACCATCTCTACCGCCGCACGACGGACCCCGCGACCGCAGTCGTCTCTGGAGGACAGTTATAACTTTACAGTACGTAAGTGTGTGTGTGTGTATTAGATGTATTAACCACGTGTCACTACGATCACTGACCTAGATAAAAAAAAAAAAAGGAATAAACTGTGTACTTGATACTTTGGTGGCTGATATCGCTATAATGTTGGTTTTTACGAAAGTGAGCGTAGATATTTCGTATACACACGCGAATATACTTAAGTTTACAATTTTTTTACATAAATATATACAAAGATAAACCTATGATTCACAAGTATGTACATAATTTACTCGTGCCTATATAGCCTATATAAATACACTAACAAAGATCCCGTCATATATATACGGAAAACACTTGGAATATTTTACGATATATTTTTGTCATATAAGCATAATATACGATATGTGTTTAATATGATAATAATATGCGTGTATATTGTATATTATTATATACTTGGGGTAGGGTGTTTTGGTATATTATTATTATTATTATTATTATATTATTCACTTTTGCCTTCATCCGCACTATGCGGAATACTGCATGGCGTTTCAGTTACGAAATTTTATCTGGTTGTTTTTTAGACAAAATTTCTTGAGGTCACAAATTTAAAGTTTTCCTTAATAATTACAAATTCCGTCTCGAAAGCGCAAAACAATTAAAACGATTAAACAAAATGCTTGTTTACACAATTATTTCTATTGTACGAGACCTGTATAATTTATATCATATAAATTGGAAAAGTCCTAGGTTAAATACTATTTTGGATTCCGAAATTGATTAAATAGTTTGTGACTCGAAATAACGCTTTCATCTTGTCTAAGTGATTATGCGTAGTATACGTGCGTGTTTACCTTATTTGACAAATAAAAACCATAGGATCGCCTATCATGTATCTATATTTAAATAATGCGAATAAGATTAAATCACTAATATTTGTTTTCGTGTATTATGTCTTATTTTTTTAACTTATATGTTATTATCATTCGAGTAGTCCTGTATTTACGTAACATCGTAACATTTCTATATTCCTATTAGCTATTACACAACATGATACCTACTACATGTTATTATATTTGTGTAGAATATATATATAAAAAAAAAAACAACTGCGACAGGACGAAAGACAAATAAAAATAATAGTATTTAAAGATTTTTATTTACTTGCGAATAATACATACTATGGTATTATTACTGAAATGTTTTTTATGATTGTCTAGAACATAATATACAATATGTCAATATATAAAAGGTATACTAACATAATATAGCTATTCAGTTATAAACACCTAAGTCAATATTTTTCATTCGATGAAAATGTCAAATATAATTCGCAAATTGCAAGAAATCCTCTCGTGAATTATTGAAGAAAAATAAATCATTATTTTTTACGAAATAAACTTTAATAATTCATATTCAATTTTCCAACTAAATATAAGTGAACTCAATAAAACACATTAAAATCAATTGTTTGTCTTGTTTTAGAAGTTTTTAACATCAATAACTACAGAATAGAAGTTAGAATAAATTATAGATTATAAAATTGTCTTTAGATAATATAACACATCTTTAAAAAACAATTTTTAAGTAAAACAATTATACTGTACTACCTTGGAACTGACATAATTATTGTTTTTATTTTTTATTTTTTTTGGTTTTTAAAGTTATTTGAAAAAATAAATCAAAAAATATCTCATATTCTGGTTTTACAATTTTTTTTTAGAGCCAGTTACTTCAATTAAGATTTTATAATTTTAACTTTTGTTTGATCAAACAAATATATTATTTATAATGAGTTCATAGTAAATATTGGAATAGAATTGATTAAAAAGATTATTCCAGAATACCTATATTTACTGTTTAGTTATTACTTATTAGTATTTTCTTATTAAAGTACATGCATTTATTACGTAAGACTTTATTTTATTTTAAATCAGTGACGGTGAATAAAAAATAAAAGAATAAAATTTAATTATTGGATCGAATAAAATAATTTTATATGTACATAGCGTAAATTATACTGATAAACACTTGTAGATATTATTTAACACACACTCATCGACTGTATGTATAAAAGGTTATTGTTATAAAATGTTATATTTGCATACAAATATCATAATTTTATTGTATATTAATATATATCTTACCAGGATTATAAACAAATCGCTTTGTGATATTGTATGGAGTACTTGGTATGATGAGTTCGCAAAAAAATGTTGTTCGCGATGGTAATTCGGATTCGGAGAATAACGTCGATACCGTGACATCAAATGCGCCATCGTTTTGATAATCCAATATCTCAATAGGCAAAGAACTGTTTCTAAAAATAAGAAATAAAAATAATTACATCAAATGTTTACTTCCAATTTTAAATCAATAAATGGAAACAATTTACTTATGAATGAAATTAAATGAATTATTCCGTGTACTAAGTTCAATAAAAGAATATTTGATCATTTTTTAAACCAAATATTTACATAATCTAAAAATAAAATCCATTGAACAATATAGTATAATATTTAAAATGATTATATAATCTCATATATATATATATATTATTATATTTAATTTAAATTTATTATAAATTGCACACTATATAGTATATAGTATAAATAATATATAGCAATTTTTAAAGCTAAATACTAAATATAGATAGAATGATGACGGGAGCATACTTTTCTACTTCTGTGGCATCAAATATGTATAATAAAAATAAATATTTTAATTTAATCCTAGTCATAAACTCAGCTTAACTGTATCATCATCTTGACAACGAAATTTTGAAATTTTATACAATAACGCTTTATTATAATTATGATTTTTGGTTCAAATAATATTGCAGATAATGTGTTCAAAATATTTATTTTTTTATAATATCATACATTCTTGTAAATAGTTCTATAGTATCTCTATTATTTTTTAAGCCCGAGATTGAAATATCTGAACGAAAGCTAAGATATCAAAGAAAATATATAACAGATGATGGCAATGATGCATATTACAAGTGTCTTTTTTCATGCCCTTTATTTTGTCTTACTGTTCTTACTATGAGAGTTTTGAACTTTTTATTTTTGTTTTGCTAATGTGTTTTGTTACTTTAAGTACCTAAAGCTTTTCAGAAATGTTATTATATTAATAGATTCTTCAACTCATCAATCCAAGTAATATATATAATATATATAACAAATCACTAACAATTATATATTTTTTTTTATTACTAAAATATAATTTGTAATAATTAATAAACCACTTGATAGTTGATAATATACTGAATAATTTCTTTACCATGTAAAATATAATTTAATCTATCATATGTTTTTTCATATTGTTATTTACTAAATACCGATTGTTTAATTTTTAAATAATGAAAATAAATCAACCACATGCTACGAAATTTAAAATATCTTAAGAAATTCAAGTTGTACGTTTATATTTAAGTATTTATTTAATTTGTACTAATGAAACAGTAATTTTGTAAGACGAAAATTTAAACGTTTACTTTTTTTATCCTAACTCTGACTGAACATTTCAATCTACGTGGTTACTTATCTCAAATTCAATAATAATAAAAAAAAAAAAATGATACCTATCATCTATAAATTAATATATTAGTTATTAAACACCATACGAAAATAAAACAATTTAAGAATATGTTTATTTAATTTAACTAGGCTTATAACTAATTAAGTTAAAAGTATATTTCTTACAACAGTTTTAAACTAATTAACCTGTACCATTTATTTTATACAGCTATTACACCTAAATTAATGTACAAACTTAAATATTGTAATACTTTAGATTTAGAAAACGCTATAACATAGCTATTGATGCGTATTTATATATATAGATAAATAAATAAACATATAAAAATAAAACCATTTAAGAATACAAATTTTATTTTATTTAAGTAGGTTAATAACTAATAAAGTTAAAAATATATTTCTTACAACAGTTTTGAACTAATTAAAATCTAACAAAACTAAATAAATGAAATGAAAAAACTGAACATAATTTTCTTCATTTAAAAATTAATTCAACAAAATTAAATTAATAAAAGTTTTGTTGAAAAATTGTTGAAACAAGATATAGTCATAATTCTGAGGTCTTCAAATTACTATAAAAGTTGGTCGATTAAAAGTTTAGCTATTTTAAAAAGCTTTCAGAATTTCTTGAGAAAATGAATATTAATTTTAAGTTATGGAAATTACATATAACTGAAACATGACTAATATGTAATAACTAATAATGTATAATAATATAACCATTGTTAATATTACAAAAATATCACTATATTATTTCTATTTAACAGGAGCGTTTTAAATAATAATAAAAATAGTTTTTCGTGGTTTAATTCATGTTTGTTAATATTTGAATTTATATTGTGGAGCGCACTAAAAAAAAATGTAACGACATTCATCGTGATCATGACATGTTTTGGTGAATTTGTTAAGCTACTCGATCGAACATATTTTTAAATTCAAAATAAAATATGGAGTATAATAATAGCAGTTTAAGGAAAAATAATAGCGATAGATATAGTATATAATTCTGTGAAGACGATCAGTCATACAAAAATAGAGTTTTATGAAACAAATCTATAGTTTTTATATGGTATAATAGTTTGAATTCGATGAATAATAAATATTATAATAATCCTAAAGAAAACAATATTATAATATAAGTTCAATATGTTAATATTTGATAAATGTGGAACATTGTTATTATTTTGTCGATATTATTATAGATGCCTTGGAAAAATTAATATCACAGACCACAGTGCAGGTACTGGGTTAAATACAATATTTAAGAAAACGTTAATTAGGTATTAATGTTAATTATGAACGAATAACGAAAGATAAAAAAAAAAATGTTCTAAAAGAACTAAATTATTAACGATGGTGAAAATTAAATCTTCATAAGAACATGCCCTATTTTTCTTTGCGTTATGGCGCTGAAATTTGAAACAATATTTACGAATATAATAGAACGTAATAAGAAGTTTTTATTTTTACTCAATAAAGTGAAAGCTTGTAAAATATAGAGGGTGTGGAAATTACTTATTGTAAGTAGTTTTATTTTACGTCCCCATAACAGTAGTCTGTTGCTGTTGTGTGTTTTCGATTCTCCAAACATATGATTGGTTACGACAATTTATAAAACGCATGGGGAACGGAGCGTATCTCATCAATATGTGAACTATTACAGGCTGTTACTGCTACGTCTTTGGTCAACCGAAGACTTAAAGCGGTGACATGATTTATCGTCCGTCGGCTTTTGTCTCGACGTTTCCACTTTTTAGCGGCGATTTTTTTTTTTCAAAAACGTCTACAAGAATAACTGTTGAGTATCTTCCTCCTCCCCCCCCCCCCCAAAAAAAAAAAAACTTACACACAGAAAACACTATATAGCAGTTTTACAAGAAACTTTTTCTTATATATTTTATTCTTTTAGTTTTTTTTCCTCTCATTTCATCTTCACATACGCATAGACTTTGGTTTTCCATTTTCTGTATTTATTTTGTGTGACGTATGATTTTATGTAGGTATGTATAAAAAGGGTGACTCATTTTAAGTGTGTTTATATACAGTTATTGTAGTTTTATTATGAAGCGATACGCTAGGGGTGTATACTGTATACTGTATAGAGTACTATCAAAAACAATAGTTGGCACTATCCTTAAAATACAACAAATTATTTATATTTTTATAGGTGGATAGGTAAAAGTGTATTAAAGGCATCTTAACAATTTTATATAAAAAAAAAAAAAAAAAACAAGTTTAAATATGATATAAAAATGTTTATTGCAAAATTAAATAATAATACAACTTGAAAATAATAACATTTTTCCTCTCTCATTAACGTGTTTAACATTATGGGAAATTGATCTAATCTTTCTACTTCTCGAGGAAAATTATTTCAGTTTAAATATGAATATATATATATATATATATATATGAAATAGTGTCTAATTATGCTAGTACAAAGACTACAATGATCTATTTTGGGTTTAAGTAAGTGCAAATAGAATTCAATTGAAATTATAAAGAATATTAAATTGATTAATGATGTAACTATGTGGTTTATTGCGTAACACTTAATAGCACCGAGTAAAGGGATTTAAATATGAACTAATAATAACCCGTCTTTATAGCAACAATGGAGATAATGAATATATAGGTCCTGCATACTCGTACTCATAAGATATATTATGTATATAAGTTTATATCTATTATATATGCAAATAATAAGGGTTAGAATAATCATGATAATTATTATCGTTGACAAATTGGTTATATGATATTAATAAATTGTAATTGTAATAATTAACGATAAAATAATAAGAAAAATAGATATTAATATAAACAAATAAACCCATTAATAACAAATAAAATGGGAAAAATTAATTTATAAGTACTGTATAGCATAACACAGGTGATGATTTATATTAATTTACACAATACTATGTTTCTAAATTTAATTTGCAAATTTAAAATTAAATACCACTTTCAAACCATATTGATTATTTTAAATCATTAGCCGAACGATAAAAATATATATTAATAAATAAGTTATATCAATATCATATTATCTTAGTGTATTCTAAAAAATATGATATACATTTTATAATAATTTGACCATGATTTACAATAATGTAATACAATAAGGATCTTCGTTATTTTTTATTACAGAAAACTAAATATTTATATATTTTTTTATAGACATTTTAAGTTCAAATTTCGATTAAATTGGATATTAAAACAAAAAATAACGATTTTAGTTATATTAATGTAAAACAAAAAGTATTATTTGTAGAGATTTGAAACTTTTGTTAATATCTAGGTATATTATTATATACTATACATGAAGACATTTTTTTAAATATTTAAATAAACTTACGCAATTTATTCCACAAACTTATTCCCACCGTTCTTTGGCACGTACATATTGACTTATAAATTATTAATAGTTAGTAATATTATTTGAAATGATATTACAAAAACTATTAACATATTACACAATACGCAAATTAATTTTATGAAAAATAAGGTCAATTTACTGTGTTACTAATAAAATATAAATGTTTACTTATAAAAATATAATTACATAATAAAATATTGTTAAAAAATATAGGCCTTCTCCATTTTAAATTGTTTTTCATCTCATGTAATAATTTCTTGTTAAATTTAGCATTAGCATATTTATTACAATGATTTACTCAATTATAATGAATACTCAAAACTTATACCTACTATAAAGTAGAACTAGTTCTCCGATTTCTAATAATACAGATATTGGAAAAGATATTGGAAAGGATATTGTAATTTGTAAATCATAATTGTTTTCATATGTTAAGTACTCAAGTAACCATTAGTTGATCAATTTTTAAATTATGAATACTGAATTTTTAAATACAACAAGTCCTAGTTATTTCCAAGATTAAGTTCCTAGAATACACGACGTTAACCGAAAAAACGTTAATCGAAACACTTTTAACATACACTTAATTATATAATGGGTTTCTGCCAATAAATAATAATGTACATATGTTGTTATAATTACACAATTTAATTGTTTGTTCCAATGATATTAAATTAAATAAATTATACTAAAAATTAACGAAAACGTATTATCAGATTTACGTAAATATTTACAATTTAGTCCTTAAAAAATTAAGAAATGATTACAAAGTACATATAGTCGACTCTTGATAATTCGAAGTTGACGGGACTATTGAAAAACTTCGAATTACCGAGAGTTTGAATTGTTGAGTAGCTCGATATAACGAGAGAGCGAAAAAAAAATTCAAATTACTAAGAATAAGAAAAAACATTTTGTTTTTTTATGATTGTAAATAATTATTAATTATTTCAGCAAATCAGGTGATATATATATGAGTTATTTATTATTTTTAAATTTAAATTAAACCGTATAATATATATACAATGTTAATTAAATTATTATTATAAAAGATAATTATTTTTTGAAGAAATATTTAATGATTTTCTGCTTCATCGACTTTAGTTTCATCTTTTCAACAGTATTTTCTATAGAAAATAAAGCATCAAAAACCTCAATAGCGACTTTGGACTAGAGCGAAAAGTTCCGTAATTTTTCCAAAAATTAACTGGCTTCTTTTAAAATCACAAGAGGTAGGCTATCGACAAGTTAAATTACGATTAGAGATGATTAAGAAATAAAACGATAAAGTTCTTATGATAATAATTCTATAGTTATCGAAAATAATAAGTTAAATCTCTACACGTAAATTATTAATAAAAAAATTAAAAGAACACAGATAAAATACATTTAGCGAATATAATTCGAATTGCCGAGCATTGAACGAATAATACTTCGAATTGTTATGTGTTAGTAGCTAGTTTTTCCAAAATTTAATTTCGAATTGTCAAGTGTACTTAAATACATTATTTTATTCAAATTAGCACGTGATTTTCAAGGGACCGAGCGTTTACTCTGAATACCGAAGGTTCGAATTATCGAGAGTCGACTGTATTATCTAAAATATATAAAAATAGTACCTATACGTATGGTAAATATGTCAATCAAAACGATAACAGTATTATATGAAAAAGGTCGACGAAATTAAATTACTTATTGTAACGAATTGTATAAAATATATATTAATACATACACCAAAAATTTGATGAACACATGCGTATTACAAACGACGTTGTACTAAAACCATTGCAATGTTAAATGAAACACGAGGACTTAAACTTCTGCGGCACAATAGTGAAACAACGTTAAATGAGGCGACGTTAAACAAGGACTTACTGTAGTTGTATAAGTCTAATATAATTGTATCGCTAATAAATTTAAATATTTCAATATGATAATTTTTTTTTTTTTTTTTTTTTTTCCCAATAAAGGCGATTATTCTTTTTATTTTTTATTATTCTAAAATATAATAATAATTGCATAGTTATTAAAATTGTACAGTTCTTTTCAAACAAGCCGAATAATTATTTATACCTACTTTGATTCTTAGAAAATGGTAATGAAGATGAAAATGTACTAATTAATTTTCTTTAAATACGAGTATAATAAATAATTAAATTTAAATTTAAAATTACAATTTATTCATAACCTAAATAATTAAAAATTCCTTTTGAAATCATTTTTCAAATAAAATCAAAGTTGTTAACGAAGAAATCAATATACAATATAAAATCAAGAACTTTATTTAGAATTTAATCAAAAAAAAAATTATGATTATCTATATAATGTTTTGTTTTAGAGACTTAAGTTTTAACTTTTTAAAGCTATATAATAGTGTTTTAAGAGAAGTTTTAACTTATACACATAGAATGTACATTAAAACACATAATTATATATAAATATATATATATATATATATATACATATACTATAATAATAAGCATGAGCTTTTTTTAAAAAAAAAAACACCTTACTATTACTGAATAAATAAAATGACCTCAATTTTATTCATATTTAAAAACAGCCATTTTATATTATAATATAGTATAATTTAACTTACTTACTTTTCATCGTATAAAAGATCAAATTAATTTTTTTTAAATTTAACCATTTATGTATTTTAAAGTTAACATATAATAGATAATTAATCAACACTAAAATATTTATATTTATATAAAGACAAATTATTAATTTAAATACTATCATAATAATATGCTATCTAAAATAAAGTTTTAAATATTTAAAATTAAATGTTTTTATTTTATCTATAATTATTGTAGTTGATCAGTCACTTTTGGGCTAAAACTAGGATTATACTTTAAATTCCAATAAGTGACTTTTTTTCGAATTAATACGCGTCAACTAAAAATTTGATTACAATTAATAATTTAAAAATTACTCTAAATTATGTTAACGTTTAGTACAGGAAATATTAAATTTACCTATGTTCCGTCCCATTTGTTTCGAGCTTGTACAATTGCATCTTGGGCATAGGAAATACTCTGGAAATTGTACAAGATATGTTTACCATGGCTTGGTCGTTGGCCTTGGTGCGTTTCATGTGCATATGTTGGCCAGGCGCTGTGAAATGAAAAACAAACAATACCTACGTATCAATATAAAGATTATAGAAAATGTATGCATGTGAATATCTTGATAAACAATTTTTCCGCCAACATTTAAAATTGTTTGATGTTTTAAGAAGACCATAGGGATGCAATTTTTAGTATAGCTGATTGCACTTAGGCAACCCTATTTTTTCCTGCGTTTTATTGGATTGCCGTAACATTTATAAACACGCTGATGGCCGATGCATAAAATTTAAAATATACTATGAAAACCGTATTTGGTTAGTATAATATTTATGGGGGGTAATGTATATTTATTATTTATAGATGAATATTATCACAACAACGACAAAAGATATTTCCAACTTCATACTTTTATTTTTTTTAAATTTATTGAAATATTAAATAAATAAGTTTTGAACTTGTACATAAACAATTACTTTTATTTTTTTAAATGAAGAGAAAATAGTAAGATGGTGGAATAAAAATTAGTCTACTTAGATGTTAGCATCCCTATTAAAGAATTGAAAATATGCTGCTATTGGAAGATTGTTGCGTCAGTAATAGACCAAACAATTGGAAAAATATATCTGATTAGCAAATTACCATTTGAGCAAATAAAATATATCACAAAATACCCGCACTATTTTATTATCTACCTGTATGCGGCTCTAATAACGAGAATAAGAAATAGAAATTTATTTTTAAATTACATAATATATTATAATCGAAAATCCAAAATGAACAGACGTTTTTTATGTATTATTATATAATATATTACATTATAATTACAATTCCCCTTTAACGTAATAACAGACGTTCGCTGTTTGATCGAATACGTTAATAAAAAATACATTACTTCTTTCTACTCGACTTTGGCAGATCGCAAGGGCTGGACTCACCTCTCCCCCCCATCTGAAATCATACACACGCGTCATCCTACCTCCACGATAATATGACCGTTCACGCATATCGCATGTATACCGCAGGGTATTTCACGGGTCTGCGTTTATTCTTACTTTTATCATTATTATTTTATTTCATTTTTTACATAATCTATCTTGCGAGTATCCACTGCACACCCGCCGTATATATATTCGGGGCGGTATCCCGTCGTCGCTTATCCATCTACGTCCGATGTGGCTTAAAAAAAATTGTCACCCCCCCGCATTTTACGTAGGTAGGTACATAAGCTTATATAACAATTTATGACTATGTATCGTGTGTACAACGGGCGCGAGTGTGAATGATTCACACGTCAAAAAAGACCATCAATCAAAAATTCGGGAGGAAAGTAACCGAACGTTTTAGCTTGTAATCGAAAACAACACTCTGCCTTGCAGCAGCAGCGGCGGCGGCATCAGCAATAGCGACGGCAAAAACGGATACAGCGACGGCTACAGCAGCCGTCTTTTCCCCCCAAAAACAAATCCAACCATCACTGTTGTCGTCGTTGTCGACACTCGGCAATGTGCATGTATACATGTATCACTACGCTCACAATAATTCTTACTCATATACGGCTGAAATAACAAGAAATTCCGATCGAATGACCTGTACACACTATACACCATCATACACGATATATATACACGGCGCAGCGGTAATGCGGTATACAAGCAAGTCTAATCGAAATCTAAGATTTCTCCCGTCAACATTGAGAATTCCTGAGCTTCCGATACGATACGTATACAATATAATACACATTTTATTCGGACTTCGAAATTTAATCGGTGCTCGAATTCTGGAGCATGTATACGTGTCTCGCAGTGTCTATACTGTCAATTTATCACGGATGTTTGGAAGAGAAAAAAACGTCTATTTTTTAACGTAGCACGCGAAATTTCATTGCAATCAGTTTCAGAATAGATAGATGATTTGTGTTGGCACGTATAGCAAATGCAATAATTCGTTTTTTAGAGAAATCTTGTCATTAAAAAAATAATTTCAATAAAACCTAAATGCAGTTTCACTAGAAATGTCACCGTTTGCAAACGAATTGCAAAATTCTTAAAAGTTTTAATACGATTATTTGTGTCAAATTTGGTATCTATAAAACTTTTACAGCACTGTATACGACCAAATAAAAAACACATATCTTTAGTTATAAAATTCAAAACATTCCTTGCTTCACTTGAAATCTAATGCGATTTTATAGCAAAACGCAACACTACAGATAATACTGGTCGGTCGAGTAAATTGATAATTCTTTTGACATCATAAACTGTACAATCAATTAGAAGATTTTATGCATATCATATATAAATATATTTATTTTTTTTATATTTTCATAAATTCTATTATTTTTTTTGAAGTTTTAATGACAAAAATCTCAAATTACATGTCTACACTGTAAAGTACCACATATTTACTAAATGTAGGTAAGTGCTTTATAATATTTCCATGCATATTAAGTATCAACTGTTAGATCCATGTATTCAACTCTAAACTTACGCGAATGTCAAACAAAAATGACGTCTTTTACATCCAAATCATAATTTAAATATAAATGTGTTTATATCGTTAACAGTACTACTAAGATTATGGGATATATCAAAAATACACGAGCGAGTCAAATATACGAGTTTATTTTTTAAATTTAAATTATGATAATATCGGTTTACCAGACAGATGAACGATTAATCAATAGTGATAAACTAATACATTATATAATGGTATTATAGTGTACAGCTGAACGAGTGAATTTATTACCGGCTGAAAAACAAGACTGTCTTTACGCGTTTATAAAATATAAAATATAATAAGTTTACAAATATATTAGGTCTCGGAAATTTTGAGCTGGTCTTGTAATAAGTAAATACTCAAAGATGCTCAGAAATAGTAATGTTACATTATGTTTTATTGTTTTCATTAATTTTTAGATAAGAATTAAAAGAATAAACTATTCATAGTACGATAGTTTTATAATCATTTGGCGTGCAATAATCGCTATTTAAAATTAAATTTAAAATGATTTATATGAAAAAAATATCAATAGAATTCAATATTCTAAATTGGTTAATATTGTATAATACTAGCGTAACACTCATCATTTCTGAAAATTTGTTGAAAACCAATTTTAGTAAAATATAACGCTTGGAAGCGGATAAGCTAGTATAGTAAAAAACCTCTTCCCTCAATTATTAAGATGAGAATTTTAATATTATATTATATAAATCTATATTTTCTTATATATTTTGTTGTTGTATAGAAAATTGTATTTTATTGTTCTAAAAAAATAATCAGTAAGCTAAGTTGTGTTGTAATTTCTATGACCGAACATAGTAGTAGAGTTCAAAACGCACGTACCTAACTGTAAGCTAAAAATTTTAATAATTAATTTCATAAGTTTAATCTATTATTATTTATAACTTACTATTATACCATAAAGTGTTAACTTCTTCAAAAATGGTGAAATTATTCATAAATCTAGAATATTTTCAAATAACTCAAGACGGGAAACTAACTAGTTAGAAAATTAAAGTTAAATTCAAAAGTAACTTTTAAACTAACTTTCTAACTTTGCTAGTTGGTTTTAATTCATAACACTTTCTAACTAAATGAGTTTAATTGAATGATTGGTAACAGTTATTTCTGGAATCACTGCAAAAATCCTAAGGTTCCATAACACTAGTGACTGTTTATTGAATAATAATTAATAATCAATTATAAAGTATTTTATAATAATTGATACCTAAATTTATTGTATATTTTTTTACTCAATGTAAATATACTACAGTCGAGGTGGTAAAATTAAATTGTCTTAGTAATGGTGCCGCGGAAACCATAAAATTCTGGCAAACTATATAATTTATCCACGGCATTGGACTTAAAATAAAGTTTGAAAACTTCTGATATATATAACAATTTGCATTTTGATAATATATCAAAACATTGAACAGTGATAAAAAAATTTTAGGGAAATAATTACTAATTAGTTTATTTGAAAAACAAATTAAATTACAATAAAGAGCCGATTACTAATAAGTCACTATTTGAGTATTTCGATAAATTAAGTACGATTATATTGGTATTTTGTTGAATTTTTATACAATTAGGTACTTAAAATAATATTATTTCAGTGTTTAACATTTTAAATTTGTCTCACACACTTGTGAGGTTGTTAAAAAAAAAAAACTTTATGATTATACTGGAAGAGAATATCAAAAATTATCGAGAGAATAATAAATAAATGTGAATGTGTGATAAGAAATGTTAAATTAAATATTAAACAATTAAATAAATATTTAAACAATATTATGATTAAAGATTGCCTTGATTTAATATGTTTATTTACATACAACTATAAGGAATATATTATAACATTAACGAAATATTATAATAAAATTCTTATAGTAAATAAAAAGGATAATAATGTAATTTTGCTGATAAACAATATTGTTATTTGTTAACATATTATTATAGTGAATATTAAATGTTCTAAACGAATGGAACTTGTAGATCTTAGTATTGCTAAGTAGCTAAACACATTGCATCGATTTGAAAAATAAATTTTTAAACACAATAGTAAGGAGAGTGAATGATTTTTTTTTTTTTTAATTCCAAATGTAAATATAAGGTAAACAGACAGAATGTACTCTAGGTGAAAAAATACAAAGCCAATGTCAAGCAGTTTTGAATAAAGACTCGTGTATTAGAGTAATAATAAAATTGATTATAAAGCTCACAACACGAGTTCAATGGATTCCCTATTCTTAAAGGAATCGAAAATACTCGAAAGAAAATAAGTGGACCGAAAAATGTTGTATTTTCGACGTTTAAAAGCGAACTACTTTCCGCAGTCTATAATGTTTAAATTCAATAATACATAATATAATAATTATTATTATACCGTAAATCTCCGGTAAGAGTTACGTCGATCGGTGAATAGTGATCGCGCAGTCAAAAATTTCGATTGTATAAATACCATACAAGTCAATTTCGACAGGGTTCCCCATCCCATTGCGACACTGGCGGGTGCGTAAACCCACCCACACTAAATTAATACATGATAATGTGTTGAAATCGTTCACTCACCGTAAACAATCATCTTCTTGATCATAAAGTCCTCGTCGTTGTACGTAGACACGACGCACTTGTAGTTTCCGGTCAGCCCGATGGTCGGCCTGATGATATACAGCGCGCGGTATTTGGCCAAGGCGTCGTCGGTGGGCGCAGCGTAGCCTAACCGGATGTGATTTTTCAGCGGACCAATAGCTCGGGGCGGTTGGCCCTGTATCCACTGGTAAGCAGGACTAGGGCTGTTGTTGAAATACCACGTGATCACCAGCCCCTCGGCCTCTTCCGGTTTCACCTTGTACACGCAGTCCAGTACGACGTATTCGGTACCGTTCAGCACCGCGCTCGGCACTCTCTGGTCCGTTATCGTAACGCTGTCCACGACCGCTGCGTACACACACATTTAACACAACGATATTATTATGCAGTTTTAATAACGACAAAAATTATTTTACATAACAACACGAACATTATGCTCAAATGTTCGATTTTTATGGGATTGTATGTTTTTTTGATATCAATTATCATTCAAAATGTTCACGCGGGTATTTTTATTTATTACCACGGTCATTTTAAATAAAATATTAATATATATATCGGTAATTACCATAGAAAATATATATTATGCATGAATAGAAAACGCGTTGTATTCAAATGTAATATGTAATATATTATTATATAATTTATAGGTATACTGTAGCAGAGATTAAATAATATACTATTATATTTAATCTATGACTGTAGTATGTTTTAGTTATATTTTAGATCATATTAATTATCAAATTGGTTATACGTGAAATTCAAGTTGTGGATTATAAAACTGATAATGATAATATAAAATAATAATTTTAAAACATCATACGATAAATGTAAAATATTATATTTATTACAATAATAATAATAATAATAATAATAAGAAGAAGAAATATGAAAATAATAACGAAATTTAGTGAATTCGAACTAATTGAATAAATATCATAAATCATTCTCACTGCAACCGATTTTACCTAAAACCATCCTAGTAACAAAGTATACCTTAAATCAGTGTATATTAGGTATTAGGTCCTTTTTTATGATAATTTAACCTAACTTATAAAAATATCTGAAAAAAAAAATTTGAAACATTTTTTTTTCAGTTACACGTTATTACTACTAAGTTAGCACACTAGCACGTCTTAACGCTCATTTTGTGTAACATATAAGATTAAATTTGATTATTCCTGTAGGTACTTGGCGACAAATGATCATCAAGTAGATGTATAATATGATAAATTTTTGAATCACATTTAAATATCATTATTTTTTTTCCACTACATACTACATGCCGTTTACCTAAATATTTTTCAAAGTTTTAATAATAAATATTATTTAAAAATAAAAAACTGTGAACAAAAGTTACTGTAAAACGCGGCCTCGACAATAAACGCGTCGAGAACGTGTTTTATGTATTTTAAATATTTCATTATTCATCGTTTTTGTCATTATTAATTAGTTGACAATATTTGCGCCCGTATTTCGTAGAAAAGAAAAATCATTAAGTTGCCTTAACTTGAAAAACAATTATCGTGAAAGCTTTTTTTAACTGACTTTCATGAACATATGACGAAATTTTTGTACATTGCAGCCATCATTGTGTATACCTATTTAACACCATAAATATAAATACTTATCATACTATGATATAGTTTATGTACTTTCTTTTAAAAACGTATTTAAAAATATTCAATACATGTAACATTAAATATATTTTGTAGAAAGTAAATTATAAAACATTTTAAATATGTTTAATATTTAAACTGAAGCTATTATTCGTATAATTTATCAAAAACAAAATAAAAAGTTCTTTCAAAGTTCCTCGTATAGTAATAAATAATAATTGGATAAATGCATTATCACAATTTATTTGTATAGGTATTTGAAGTTCAAATTTAACAACATTATATTTAAATAAAAATTTATAATTTTTCTTCCGTAATGGTTTTAATTATTTTGTTTTCATTCGTAATTCAAAAAACATTAATCGTAAAGATTTAAAATATTTAACTAATTCGCCGTTACAATAAAGTACCTATATAATTGATTTTTATGTACAGTGAAATTTTCAAAATGTTTAAGTTATACATTATACCACAAACATATTAACAACGTTATATGATATTATATTATGTAAAATTTAAATTTGATAGCCATATTATACGATATAATTTAGAATAAGAATTACATTTTTTATAAGTACCTACAATCAATTCTTCAATTTTATTTAAAAATAATTAAAACCTACTTACTATATTTTTAATAAAAAATTAAAAAATAAGCTAATAGTTATGTAAATATAGTTATTATAAAATGTATATGGAAATAGAAAGCTGACATACCGTCTTCGTTCAGAATTGTCTTTTATAAGTATAAAATAATTTATTATTAAATTAAAATTCAACACAATTTTATCACTGTGGTTACCTATTCAAAATATGAGATACACTCAAAATAAATTAGTCACCTTACCAAACAAATATTTACATAATAATACCTAGTTTTGATCACTAGGAAGGTATTATTTTTTTTCCCCACTTTTAAGATTTTCAATCTATGGCACTCGCTCCAGTCACCCTTAACCTTTAAATGCACCACTGCTTATAATTAATTATAATAGCATTGATAATTTATAATAATATTAGCCAAGTACAAAGTATGTGGTATATGAGTAATATATACTACTACACTGGCAAAATATTAAATGTACCGCCTCATTACGCAATTTCTAAACTCTCATCCTATATCTAACTCTAACTTATAATCGAATTTCACAAATTATTCATTCGGTTATACCATACCAATACACGTCTTTTAACTATATAGACATAATATTAACTACTTAAAATACTGTAAATTGTTATTTAAAAGGATAGAAAACTAAGGGATTTTCTAAAAGAGTAATAAAATTAATGCACAACTAATTTTCTTGACCATTAAAGCACTCACTTATTAGTTAAAAATATGAGTTTGTGCTGTTAATAAGTTCAAAAAAAAATTTAAATTGCTCTTGTATAACATGTGTTTATTACATTGTATCAATATCTGTATCGATAACGTATTACAATAACGTAGGCAAATAATATATTCTAGAGATATTATTTAGAAAACCAAACCACGTATAAGATACATTTATCTTAGAAACGAGAGAAAAATGCTGGTACTTGCATAACTTGATGGCTTAAGGACTCAAAACATCTTGAGGTGGGGTGAGAAGGATTGTCTAATAATAAATCGACTCGCTTCATAGACAACGGAAAAATAGGCCTAGCAGGGGTGGCTGCATTGATGTACCTTTTTTCAAAGAATTCTCAAATCTACATGTGTGTTCTGGACCCTGGTATAGAATCGAACCGATGTATTCAAAGTAAAAATTTTTATAATATGTACAAAATAAACAATGTGAGAAACAAAATGAGTTTATGTGCGAAAACATAATACATTATCCTTTTTCGCAAATATAGTACGCGTGTAAAAGAGAGAATAAAAATTAATATTTCTAGAGAACTTAATGCCTCAACCACCACTATACCACCACCAACTCTCATCCGTTGTTCATGCTCTGAGTTTACACCTCCCGTGGATTTAAATTCCATTTCCATTTCCATATATTATATTTAAATATATCGTTTTTATGTATTTTTTTTTTTTTGTATAAATATCAACATAATCGCTTTCTTCCAGTGGTGAACTTTCGTCGTATCTATACTTCATCGTTTCCGTCATCGGATATGCGGGAATATCGATAATGGATTGTTTCGTTTCGTCGTAAAATAATAAATAAGTAATTCCATCCTATCTTCCTGGCTTGTGGAAATAAAAGGTGAAGTTTTTCAATGTTAAAATTTCGCGGGTGTAGGGTCAGATATCGCAGAGTTTAAAGCACCAAAAATCACCTCTTGATCCAGAAAGACATTTAATTAACCGCATCTAAACTGACTTAAATTAACGATGATAGTAGCAGTAAGCCAGTAAAGGCAATAATCACTTACTTCCAAGTTTGATCGACCACTTTTACCCGAATGTTTATTGGTTGTTTCCTAATACTGTTTGTTTGCACACGCATTCTACGTTGCGCGTACTCGTCTTAATTAAAATCAAGTACCCTGTGATGTCCAATTATGATAAATCCGAAATGATGAAGCTAATAATACTCGAAAACAGAAGGCTCTAAGTTATTCTATATTATATGCACTTATAAAATACGCCTACATGTATATTATCTTTACGGTACTTATAATTTGAATAATATGTTTATAATATATCAGTATTATTAAAATAAATGTGTTTACAAAATTCTTTACCAATCAAACAGCATTTATTTAAAATTATATAAATTAAATAATATAAAGAGTATTTGAAAAAAACGTATTCAAGTACATTTTAAAATTATCTATCCATATATCAAATAGTTTAATATTTAAATTAAAAATAATATATTTTTTTATAAATCGTAGGTAATAATTAAATAGACAATTTAGAGTACAGATAGGTAACGTATTTCATTACATTATATACCTATAGTTGTATGATTTAAATTCCAATTACTATTTACTAGTTAGAATATCTAATAAAAAATACAAAATATAAATTAATTTACTATAAAAGACTTTAACTGACTAATTTTATATTATAGTTGTATTATGTAACCATCGCAAAATAATCTTATCAATTTTATCAATCATCGTTTCGTAATGAATAGAACACACGTGTTTATCATCAGTTCTGCACTTTTAGGCATACACAATAGTATACACTTATTTAACTTATTTCCAATATTTAAAGTTTATCTTTTTTCGTCTTGTAGCAAGTATTACTCATACTTATCGCCCGACCATACAATACATGTCACTCAGTGAATAAATTCACCTAGACATCCCATTTCCGTTATTTTCTTTCTTTATTCTTGCTTTTATTCTAACGTCTGCGGGGTATTTTTTTATTTCATTTTCAAAAAGGATTATCTTACCAAGATGACAGGTAAATATTTAAGTCAAACATTTTACTGAAAATTAAAATAAAATTTTCTTTTAAATTAATATTATGTATAGTTAAAAAGTATATCAATTTAATTATTATATTTTATTTTGAATTGTTAACATTATTTAACTAAAACTACATTAAGTTTTTAGTTTGTGTTAAAGCCTTAGGTATAATAACTGTAGTCGTTGGATTACAGGCAAACTTTAAAAATTTAAACACGCACTAAAAATTAACAATTTATTACTAATTTTGAGATTTGACTTTAAACTCCTTCATATTTTTAAAGAACTGAGAACGATGTCATAAAATAACTTTTCTAAGTTAAAATTAACTAATTACTCATGCTAGAAACTAGGTAAATTTATTTTAAGTTACTTAATAAATAAGACTTTTGATGATTGACGTTATCAGAATTTAACACTTATCGCCGAAAAAAATATACTTTCCCACAAATCCCTACTAAATAACCTGTCAGAAAAAAAATTATTAACACCTACTAAATATTCTTATTTTTTTATTTTTATTTTTTTATTTTTTAATTAGAAATAATTGATAAACATTTATCAAAACTTTTATAATTAATTAAAAAAATTATATCACATAAAAACCAAATGATTTAAGATTTTCGATTTTTTGTAGAATATATTTTTATACTTTTATCATATAGTATTTGTATTTTATACTTAAAAGTATTTGAACATAACAATATTTTATATCCGTAGACAATAATATTACAAAATGTATATTTAAATGTATATTATTATTCTTGTTGAATCCGCATTTGATCATTATTCTACACCAGTAAACAAATTGCCTGTCTAAAAAGTTCATTTCAAGTTGATGTCAAGATCTTAAGGAAATTATATCGTACTACAGTTTAAAGACTATTATTATGAATGTTTTCGATGGAATCTTATGTTAAACGTATTTCATTTTCAAACGTGGATTGTACAATGAGGATATTCTGCAATATTGTTAATAATATTTTATAATTTCTTACTCTTTGGACGTAGTGTGTAAATTTATAAGATTCCGTAATTTTTTCAACTCGTTAATAAATAAAAGATGAAAATTTCAATTTTTAAATCAATAATTTGATTGTTCGCCCATTTTATTTCATAAAAATAAAATGAGAAAAATATCTGTGAACGATACAAAATAAATATCATATTATTTATTTTTACCTATGCATTTATATGACTTAACAAATGTCACATAAGTTCACAGAAATATTTTTCTTTACCCAAATTAACTTTGAATAATGTGTTAGCTTTTTGATTTAGATTTATGACTTAAAACAACGAAATTGCTAAATAATAAATATCTCTACGGTCCCTTTGAAATTATCCCTAGAGATCATTCTCAGTCGCGTCACCCCTATCTGGAAAAAACTGTTTATTATTCGACGCGAACGATCGCGAGTTTTTCATCTTTATCCTTGGAAAAAACTTTTCACCATATTCGCTTAAAATTGTGTAGCGTTTATGAAATCTTCTGGCTTAAAAAAAAAGAGAAAAAATAAAGAAAAAAAGAAACGTGTACCTATTTTATTCTCTATATGCACTTCAATACAGCGCAGTATTATTAAACCTTCGTGTACACATATTCGTTCTTATACGGTTCAAAGGCGCGTCAATGTCTTTTACATTTTTAATTATTTGTCTCACACAAAGATTTAAAAACTCTTATGCACCCGTATATATTATTAAACAACAATATTTGTTTTTCTTGTTTTTCGTCCAAACCACTGACTACACATGCATTGAGATAAAGGTTGAGCTAAATGTTATATCGTTTTGCGATTACATTGCTTACACGCTGTCGTACTGTACTCTGCGTTCTACGCTAGAAAATTGTATGAAAAAACTTGCTGAGAACGATGTGGGTTTGTGGTGCAATTACGTCGGTAATAGATAATTTCACATTAAAACACATTAAAATAATGGGAGGAAAATTAAAAAATTCGAACATAATATAAATCGATGTCTTACCGTCGAGCGCGATCGTGCACGAATAGAACCAGGAGTAAAGGCCCAGGAGCAGCTTTGTGGTCACCGGTGGCCGGACCATGGCGAAAAATCGGTGGTGATCCAGCGGCGGCGGAGATGAGCCTCTCCAGAGTCCCGACAAGAGTGTCGACCGGCGAGTCGTCTCGCTCGGCTTCAGCGGCGGTAATGTGGCTGTCGACGGCAACCGAGTGCGTCGTCGGCGTCGGTGTCGGCGACTGCCGTCGTAAGCTGATGTGACGACGGCGGAGGGATGGGATCCCGCTGCCGCCACCGCCGCCGCCGGTTCGGTCCGATGTCCACGTGGTGCGTGCCGCCCGAAATCCACCACCCTCGACGACGGTGTCGACGGTTGCCGCATGCCTTGTGTATTTACAATTCTTCATCCCCTCGGTCCACCCGTGACACACACACACACACACAAACACACAAGCGCGCGAGAGCGTGTGAAACGAGAATAAAACTCGAAATGGTAAAATATGCGTTGTCGATGTTTTCCTCATTAATATCATTGAGTATTGAGTTTCGAGGCGGTAAGACATCGTGCACGTCGAAGTGCCTACGATTTTTGTCGTCCTAACTATATGTATGTACCTACCGTTAATATAAGCGTATTGTACAATTCAAATTGCTCGGACTTAGACTGTACGGCGTGAATTATTGTCCTGTGGCACGACGATTTCAATGATATGAGCATGGCTTATTACTCCCAAAACGTGAATAATAATTATTGTTTTTCAAATATGATTTGTTTTGAATAATCCCTTGGCCGCGACGTAACCCCGTTCCTTGCAGCAGCGAACACCGCGTGTATTGATATCACCCATATTGTATTTATGTGTTTTGTTCGTCACATAATAATATGGCAGTAGGTACCTCATCGTGGTTTTAATGCAACCTTCCGGTACCTACTCCCCTTCTCGTGTGTATTCTTGTACGTAGGTCGACGAACAACGTCGATTGTACTTTTTGTTTTACGACTGTTGAAACGGAAACGCGACAACTGCCAGGTATTGGTTTGCACTAACCACCTAGGGTGCGACGGTATTCAATGGTTTTCTTTGAAACTCTGAATATCTATAAAACTAAAAACAATTTGTATATATATATACATTATACATAAATGTTTATATATGTCTAAATTAAAACGCCCAAAAAAATATAATGGCACCCCCAAACACCATCCTATTTATACCGCTACCACGAATGTAAAGTAATGTAATTATATATATATATATATATATATATATATATATATATATATATATATAATACATAATATATATTTTGATATATCAGTTTTAAAAAGCCGGTAATTTAAATGATGAAAATAAAATAATATTTTAAAATCATATGGTCTAAAACTTAGTCGAATATGCTTATGGTTTTCCAATAATAATTTATATTAACATTTTTTTCATAAAATTATTTTAACACATATTTTACAGCTACAACATCAAGGTTACACAGATATTATACATTTATACAAGTATACTATATAAGCTATTACGGCTTATTTTTTTATACTCATTTTCGACAAAAACGTGACCATTTAGTTAAATTAGACTTAACTTATGATTGAATTATTATTTTTAAATAAATGCCATTATACTTATTAAAATAAATTATATACACAAAACACGAATTAAAAGACATTCAACTAATATTATTCTCTAAAATGCAGTGTTTTGAGTTTCATTATATTATTATCAAAATAAAACCTCAAATATCCAACATTCTCGGTCGCTGAAATTATGTCTGCTATTTAAAGGTTAGTTAATTTGCTATTTAAAGGGAACCGTAAGCGAAGGTTTCACTGCATTATTATATAATATTAATGCAAGTTAAAAATTATAAAATGAGAATTGAGTTTATTAAACTATTTAATATTTTTTTTTCCATTGGAATAAAATATGAAGATTTGTTTACATGACATCTTCAAAACATTTTTAATTATGCTATTCTTAGTTCTTACACCCCTTGACATTAACAATTATGTGTGATACCATTGATCTCAAGCAAAAGTCAAATTTGATACTTTTTTCGTGTGCTTATTACGATAACATCCAAGGGTTTTAAAAATAACAATATATTTTCAGTAAAGGTGATTATGTACTGGCGGTAACGTAATTTTGTTCGACTTTTTATGACTACGATAACTTTATTCGCAAGTCATAACCGATCAAGTAGCCACACATGCAATAAAACTGAACCTCATGGCTTTTAAATTACAATGATATAGATTTTATAGATTTTTCAGGTTTTTTTTTTTTATTACAACAACAGCTGGTTCTTTGAGACTCAGATTTAACTATAGTATGATATGCAATATACCAGGTACAAATGCCTAATGAAATAAAATATAATAATAATTATAAAAATGAATATTAAAAATAATAATAATATTAGATACTTATGTAGAGTGTGCGTGTCATTAATAAAATAATAAGGTAAGCACAATTTACAACAATAAAACCATTTCATTTTAATTGGTCTATGCACATTTAGGGTTTTGAATAATATAACCCTTTAATCAATTTTATTAGAACATCAATATTCATTATGTCTTGTGTTCATTCCTGGGGCTTAAATAAAAACATTAAATAAAATATATCCAGCATATATTTGCTGTGTGAATTTATATCAAACATAATATCTTACATTTAATAGGTGTACATATTTATACTATAAACGATTAGCTAACCAATTTGCAAATACTTTATTTTAATTACTTTATATTTTATATAAATGTGTAGAAAATGCATACTCGTATAAGAGAATAAACAAACTTAATCATGTAATTGTAATTAATACACTCGTATATTTTCGTACTAGGCGTGGTGCGTCTATAAATTGCTTTTAAAGACTTACGCGTGCACTTACGATAGGTAAGCCCACACTTAAAATAATTCGATAATTTTTGAATAGTTTAAATTAATCATTTTAAGATTTTATCTTCTTTCCATATTGTGAAATATCGAATGACAAACTTCGTTATATTCGCTATCATTTTTATAGCATTTCCAATAGATTTTATTCACTTAAAAATCACACATTATTTCGATTTACAATATTACACATTTCGTTCCTATAATATAACCTATACATTATCAAATCACTATAAACCTATTTTTGAAATTTATTTGTTAAATGTAAGTCACTACAAATTAAAGCATAAAGTGACCAATGACCATACTGTTTAAAACGGGATTGTCCTTTTTTGAGCATCGTGTTCTATTGTACTGACAAACTTTGAACGGGATAATTTTTATCCAGTTTTTAATCTATACTACCAGTATAATTTTGTTAATTTCTTAATATTTTATTGTGTGTGTATAAAATAAACCTGTGCAAGAAAAAAAATATTTTTACTTTCTTACATTGAGTTATTATTCTAGTCAAAGTTAATAGTTGTGATAAATAACAGATACTGTATAATAAGTGTCGAGTAACGACGAAAATTTCTCGGCAATAAACATTAGATATGACCTATGTATTAGAGTAATCAAAATTAAAATGTAAAAATCACTATACATTTTTGGAAGTTTCTTTTAGTTTTAAGCCAAAATCGTTTTTTCCGTTTTATTTTTTATAAATATAGTCACCCTAGGCTGGAGTGTAAAAATACGTAGGTAAAGTCTACCATAGATTAAGACAATATTTAGAATTTCAGAGTACACAATAAATGTTTATTAAAAAAAAAAATAGTGTATTTAAAATGTTAATTTCTCGAATAGAACTACAAATAAGCAAATATTTGAACTAATAGCTTAATTTCTTATAAATTATAATTTATAGCTATTTCGTAAAATAATATACAAATATATTCACTATTCAGGTAGTAAGAATGTAAGACTATCAGTTTATGATTTGTGTTAAATTAATACTTAATAACTAAAAGTACAACTTATAAGACTTATTTGATTAATTCATGATATTTAACTTAAAAGTATTCGTAAGGTAAACTTTTTCAACATCCAGTACAATATCATTATTGTACATAATATATAGGGCTATAGGTAAATATTGTATGTTTGTATTCCTTTATTGAAAATTTGGTAAAATTATATTAAAATCTCAATAACATTTTAAAGCTCAAGTTTCCAGATTAGGTCAAAATATCAAATAAATATTATATAAGTATTTTACCAATATTTCTATAAAGTAAAACTCAGTACCATCACTACCACCTACTCTTGATTACTCGTTTTGTTTATATTAACAGCAAAAATAGTTGAGTTATAAATTCTTATATAATTCATATTTTCATTAATTTTTTATTTGCTTTAATTTGTATTAACACTTAGTCAATACATAAAATATTTATTGTATAAATTGTATAATTTACAATAATAATTATATAAAATACATGTTAGATATATTAATAGAATTTATTTAAATAATATGTTTCGTAAAATTAAACAATTTTTTTTTTTAAGAATCATATTCACGTTTTAATAAGTAAAACTATTCGTACTAAACTACTTAGTAGAATGTAGAACCAATCATTAATGAGGTTAAACAATCCATAAAATAAATAGTATGACTCGTAGATTTGTCAGATTTTCATGTGATTCTGGTAAAATATATAAAAAATAAAATGATATTTTTTGTCCCTCGTATGATCAGAGTGAATTATTTAAATTTTATGAATTTGTAAATAACAATGAAGAGAATAATGAAGAGCTTCTTAGAAATCTTATTTATCATAATGAGTAATGACAGTGCAACGGTACGTGAGATAATTTGTTGAGAAGGGTGGCGGTCTTTTGGGAATTAGAGCATCGACGAAGAGTGTAAACTATTATTAATCATTTTCTTTTGCTAGCATTTATTTTTAATTCAATAGTTCAAAAACTAACAACTAACAAATAACAATAATAAAATTAAAAATCATTGAAATAGTAAAAATTAAAATTTTAATTTAGTATATAAACTATAAATATTGAATTCAATTTGTTTTACTATTTAAATTATTTCACACTACGTGATTTGAAAAATTGAAATCACCTAATAATTTACGACAATAATAATAATAACTTATAATATAATATAAATATATAATTGATAAATATTTTCTTATGAATGTGAACAAATTTGAATAATATCCAAGATAATAATATAATAAAAGAATATATCATAGCCTTTGTATCCTGTATGTATTATCTTTATGTTTAATCAAATTCTATGATAATCTGACTTCTTTAAAATATTTATATTATCATAATAGTACGATATTAAGTCTCTAAAAATATATAATGTTTATATTACTGTTCATACATATTTCATTAATTTCCCAAACACTTAATTGAATGTTGATTTACAGTTAATTATTTTGTTTAGGCATCTACTCAATTCAATAAAAAACATTATGCCTATGTTTAATTACCAATTGCATTTTGTTCATGCTATTTATTTTATTTTTAAGACAATGGCAATGTACTCGTAAATATTTCTATGAGACTCGTAACGGCATAGCATGGTAAGTAATAAACTTGTTAAAAATGTTTGGTGCTTGGAAATAATATTTTAGTTCAGACATGACATAATATGTGGGTATGTATTATAAACCGACTAAAATGCATTTTTGCTACCCTCTTATATTTTAGGGTTAGTCTTAATTGAACTTTCCCTTGAACTATAAGACTAGATATACAAGCTATACCCAAGTATATCTACCCTATTGTTAGCCCATTCTATGAGATTTTTAGATTTATATCGAGTTGTTATTATTTTTTTTTTTTTTTTTTTTGCAGCGTTCCCTACTGGGCCAGCATATGGCCACGTCCTACGAGTTAATTTTGTTTCGCAATCAAAAGTGACGGCGATGTTATAAATCGTACATATGAGCTCGGCAGGAAGGGTTCCTATACACAGCAGCTATCCGTACGATGCAAGACAGCGACAATGCCGCGCGTACAAATGCATTCAATATAGGGTCGCGCAATGTCTTCTTTTCAACTTACTCCGATAAAATCCAAAAGATACTAACCCCTCGAAAAGATTAAAAAAAAAAAAAAAAAACTATCGCATAATAAGGTCTCAATATTTTGATGATGAGGGCACATGATATATATGCATGTATATAATATACATATACAGCTGAATAATGGTGTGCAATCAGTCTGCAACCACAAAAAGCTGACAACGGCATTATAACTTTACCCATTCGTATAAATTCAAAATAGTACATTTGAAACGCGTAAATAACACATGATCACGTTCGATTCGTATTGATCTGCCCTTATACTTACAACGCGTATACTTTTTTTTAACTGCTACTCATTTGATTTGAATTTTTTATTTTTTATAATTCAAAAATTGATCACAAAATAATATATTTTAATATGAAATTATAAATATAAAAAATAAGTTTTATTCAACTAACAATAATAATAGCTATATATTTTCAATTACCATAACATTAAGAATGTAATATTACTGTAATAATAGTATAGTATTATACATACAATAGTTATTTAGGTACCACATACAATTCGATTTGATCATAAACGTTATGACTGATCAGTATTTCTATTTAAGTGATTTTTTTTTTTTAGTATAATAATTTGTATATGCGTATTATATTATACTGTCTGTGAATATTTAAAAATCTTGACAACTTTTATATATAACTCAATTGTTCTTTTTTATAAATACCTAATTTAAAATAATATAAAACCTATTTCCTTTCATATTTAGTGACACTCATTCTGTTGTATGGTAAGCACAAAGTCCTTTAAAAAAAAATTCCATGTAATATACCCCTTTAAAATTACACTGCGAATAACATCTCCTCGTTTGATAGTGACACACACCATTTTATTCCCTTGGTGGTTGTTTCCTTCGCGTAAAATTAAACAACAAAAGGTCCTGTTCTTTGTCTGGGTCCTTTTTTTGGTCTTCATTCAAATTGACAATCGTTTATCATTTCAGTTACCCTAACATCGGGCGTAGTAGAGTCATACACACACCAAAATATTTAAAATGAAACGATTTTTATACAATTTATTTTAAAAAGGATTTTGTTACAAACTTTAATTATTTTATGTACTCTTTCGGGTTCAGTTAATACAGACGCTAAAAATTTAAGTAAAACAAAATTTGGTTTAAATATAGTTAAAAGTTAAAATGGATTTCAATCTAAAATATTCTATATAAATATATATTAAATTATACACAATATGTTTATTGTTTATACAATGTATGATTTTATGAGAATAAAACATTTCTCAAACTAACGAATTTAATTTAATGTATACAAGTATACAACTTTATAATTTGTTTTGAACCAGAGTTAGATCTATAATGAATATTTAGAAATTTAGCTATCATACATGAGCTACATAAATACTAATTAGAAAATATTATAAGTAAACTTATTTATAAATATTTATTTTTAATTACCAATAATTATCGTCTTACCCGTAATTATATAAACTTATATTTTATATTAGCAAAACAATACGGTTTTATTTGACATTAAAAAATCTTAAAAAAATTATTAAATCTAAACAATTAAAACTTATACGTCATTTATTTTTCATATGAACAGTGATTTTTCAATACCAACATGTATAGAAATATATTTATTAAAATATAACAAATCAAATCATATTAATCATTAATTAATTAATTAATTTAATAAACAAATAGTTCAAATATTTTTCTTTATTATTAGAAATTATCCTACGAAGTTTAGGTGAGAATTTGATAGAATATTTATGGAATGAATTCCTTTATTAAAAAAAAATCTAACAAATTGTTTATAATACTTACTTTTAAACGTATACACTTTTTTTTAAATAAGTGAACAACAAAATACATAAAATATATTATTTATACATTTTTAATAATGCATTATCTAGAGAAAATGTACTCTTATTTTATTAAATTAATTAGTTTCAATTTTTCATAACCCACTTATTTTTTAACTAATGTTACATCCCAATAGTCATTTGATAAAATTAATTAAAAATGTATGTTTTACAAGACCTTCTGTACTAACAAAAACTCGAATGGAAAATTAAAATAATATTATTAACATTGCATTAATTTAGATAAGTACATAAATAAGTTTCAAGGAAATTTCAAAGCACATTGACTACCACTAAAACAAGCTGTTCCAAAGACTTATATAAATATAAATTGTGGAAATTGAACGAATGGACCGCACTGACTTTCGTATAAACGTTCGTGTATCACTTTCATCCTAAAGTTAACCAACATTCATTACCCTCAAAGTCTGAATTATGAATTAACGTCACACCTGGGGGTTCTACTGTCGTCAGTTACTCAGATGCATTTAGTTAGTAATGTTATTATTACCTCGTGATGGAAAACTTTGTTCGTGATAGTTTCTTTGAATGTGTCAATTTACGTGGATATTAAACACGCGTACGTTGCGGCGAATTATTAACATTCGAAGCTATAAAATTAAATTTAATATCTTAAATGTAAATAGGTAAGTAATTAATAGTTAAAGCAACATTTACGAGTACAATCATATATGTACGTATATACGAGTACTAAGATAATTTTCCACGCGTCTAGCTTTCCTCGCATCTACTATTATGCCAGTACCGATTATACTTTATAATTTAATTCAAATCAATATAAGTATTTGAAAATGGTTGTAATATAATTGAATATAATATTTGTAAAATATTTTTCAAATATAATACCCATGATTACACAATTCGGGTTTTTATGTTTTTATACATATTACATATGTATAAATATGTATTGTATGTGTATTCAGGTTTACGAGGATCACAAAAGCGAGTAATTCTGTTTACTAAGATTCGTAAGAAAAAGTTTATTTGTCATATATAATATAAAAAACATACTATACTATAAGTATTTATAAATATTGGTAGAAAAAATATATTTTTTATTTTATTGTTTTTTTTTATTTGTTTAAATATTAAAAATATTATTTTTACCACTAACTATGTACTTACCAGAAGAAAAATAATATTTTTATGAACGTTGTGTAGAGAATATCTTTTTATTAAATTTAATATGACAAAAAAATTGTACGTATATAAATAACGCTCTTTAAGAATGTGTGCATGATTACTGAATTAAAAATATGAATAAATTATAATCCATTCTATAATTCAGTGTAAAGATTATGATTTATTATATTGATATTCAGTTATCATTAAAATATAAACTTATTAGAACTAATCTAAAAAATGAAATCCAGTCGTGACTGTTATTAATTCCTTCTCATAATTTCCCTTTAAATCATCAATTAGGTAATATTGAAAGGTTAAATTAAAGTCTTTAACAACATATAAAATAAATATTTACGTATTTATCTATAATAGCTAAGAATTTAGAACAAAAATATATCTACGACTAAGTACATGTGTAATATATATTATATAATATATCATTAAAATCTTGTGCATTGGTATTCGGTCTACGTAATGTTAATTTGATTTTTTTTTTATTAGAACATTTTAAAAATATTTAATGACATATTGACCATATTATATTTTATGATATTCTCAAGTGTATATCCTTCGCCACTCTAACTAAACACAAACACGTTTCCCCAACTTAAGCGAATTTAATTACTGATAAAAAACGGAAATTTAAGAATTGCTTCTATTCACCACCTTCATTCAACCTAAATGTAGTACTGTAATAACCAATTATCTTTCACTCCCCGCAAATCAGCGGATTAGGGTGGTTATTGGAGGAAATTGGAATCAACTTGGAAATTATACGAAATGTTATTATTCGTAATGAATATTTCGGTAGCCACCAATCTTGCACAATTCGTACAATTACAACCGACTATTTACCGTTCTCCTGCTGTGCCAACTGTAAATGTTCTGATGACATTTTCAACGGAAATAAAACATCGAAATTTCTTTAAAAATATGTAATATGTTTAAAATATATAAGTTGTCTTAAATTAACGTTCTATAAATAGTACACCTTGGAAATATTGTTAACCATGAGTAAAGCCATACTAAGTGTAAGCTATAAATACAATTGAAAAATTGGACCATTATAATATGTCGCAATTTTGTATTTGTTGATTAATTTAATTTTAAACTTTTATTTGATTGATTAGTTTTAAAAATAAGCGAAATTCTAATCATGAGAATATATTCACACAATATAAAACTTCTGAACAATGAAACGTGTTCACAGGCTTATCAATAATTATATGTGTGTGTGTCCCAGTTCGTGCGAGCGTGTCGTACTCTATATGAAGAATATTTCCAATTCCAATTGTTTTGCTTTATAGGTAAACAAGACAGGCTCAATTCCGGACATCCAAACGGTGATAAATTAGTTCGCATTATACAGCACCAGATTACAGACGACCAATATTAAGTTAATGACGTCAATTTGATGGATGGTCGGAAAATGTCGCGGACAGCCATAGAAAGATCTCTTGCACGTATAAACGACTTCCATTGTGATATTGGATTGCATTGTACTGGACTGAAAGTGCTGTTTCGACCAGAGGGAGAGGTCATCCGGGCCATAGTTTGAAAGGGGTGGTGTAAATGGAGATGAGCGTGTAAGGACATCGCTGGTTGCCGAGAAAACGTCGGGTCAAAGTACATTTGTAATCAATCAGTAGTCTTTTTTGGGTGGACGGCTGAATGCATGGAACGGGAGATTTGGAAAAACTTGAAGGGAGGTACGATCTCTAGGTGTTATTTCTTATCAAATCCCAGTCATGTCATTCACACTACACCCCTACAGCGGGACTGTGTGTGGTTTCGTCAAAGTCGTTTTCGACTGTCTTCCGAAAGACCTTACTTGAACTAACAATTAGAAAGGGATCGTTGTTGTGCTTTTTGAAAGTAATTAAACCCAGCAATATCATTTATGTTTCTCTAGACTTAATAGTTACACTGTGACAGCCATCAGATAATAGTACAAACGTGAGCTAAATATATAACTAAATATAATATAACCTTGGTGATTTTCAAAGTAATACTTTAATGTAAATAATACTAGCTATTTATACGTACAATTATTATGAATATTTTGTTGAATATTTTTTTTAAGTTGACTTCTATAATTTAATATTTTTGCTAACTTATTTAAATCTATAACTTTTAATTAAAAAAAAGCTAATAAAATTTTTGGTTTTAAAAAAATAATCAAATAAGCTAACTAAACCAAAAGTTTCTACCATATTTATATATTTTGTTTTTTTTGTTTTTTTTTGTTTTTTTTTTATTAAAAATGCATACTTCACATCGCTCAATATCTATTATGTCAATCTTAATTTACTATATGGCTTTGGTAAAGTGAATATCGACAATTTGGAAAAGATATATATTACGTAGAAATCGGTATGTCACGCAAATACATGAATCTAATGCGTGTAAGTAGGTGCTATACTAAATATTATTGATCTATTCAATATTCAGCTGTGGTAATATATTCATTTCAGAAAATGTTAGTGAAAGGGTAGTAAAAAATTATTTTTTTTATAAACTTTAGCTTAATCAAAATTAATACCAAAAAATATATTTTATTATGAATAAATCAAATTACTAACATTCTCAAAAAAATTATTTATAAATGTTCTATAGTTGTAAATTTTATAAACTATTTGAATAAACGAAAAATAAAATACTTTAAATAGTTTTAAATTAATTATCAAACATAAATTGCATGCAAATTTAAAGAAACTATAGATTAACTTTATAGTATTTAAAAGATATTAAGAGATTTTTTTTATAAAATTTTAACTATTGAATAAAAAACCTATTTGTTTAGTACCTGTATAAATTTAAATACGTAAATAAAAGATTAACGATAAAATGTTATAAACACTCGCTTCAGTGAATACACTTAATATACACTATGTAATAGTTATTTATACATTGTGCGTTATATTGTAAAATACTGCATAACATATTGTATATTAAAAATATATTATTCTACTATAAAATTTATTTTATTTATTTATTGAGTTAAAATAATTACAAAAAATAAATAAGTATTCCTTATTTTTTAAATTGAAAACATTTTTATTTTTACAAAACATAGGTAGGTTTTTTGGTGAGTATTTTTTTGTAGTATTTTTTTTCATAGTTAAATAATAAACGTCATCATTTAAATTTAAAAGACATTAAAAATCTACTATATTTTTATTAAAACTATTGTAAAATACTCTAAATTTATGTTTCAATGAAAATCAAACAAATATCAATAGAATTATGAGTATAATTAATTATAATTACTAAGGCCCAGATTTTAATGCAAAGTACATATATTTTTAGAAATTCCTAGGCAATATTTAGTAAAAGTACAAAATTCATTTAATATAACTTAAATTTTTAATTTACACTATGATTTAATTTTTAACAATTCAAGCGTTTTTTAATTATTTTTTTATAATTTTTAATGCATATTTATACAATTTTTTAGACGAAATGGTAATTCAAAATTTTAGCTAAAGAAATGTTGTTCCAAACATTTATTACTATTTTTTTTTTTTTATCGTTCTATTTATGGTTTTGATACATAGATAATAGCTTTATCCATCAATAGTACCATAATAGCTGTAATCATAAGTTGAGTAATCAAAAACAAACATAGAATTTAATATAAACTTAATTATACACTTTTGTATAATTAGATTGACCAATTCAACTTCAAAAGTGATGTTTTTCACTGGTCAATGCTCAAACCTATCGTTGACACTTCTTTTAAATTTTTTTTAGAATTTTTTAACTAAATAAAAATAAATAATTTAAGGACATTATTACAGTTAAAATACATTTTTTCTTATTTCTTAATAGTTTTAAGAGCATTTAAATCTGGATCCTAATAATTATTACTCAAATAAAATGTAATAATTAATGGATAAGGAAAATGAATACATAGTTATACTATAATTCAGTATTTACTATTAAGTATCATAGATAATGAGTATAGTTAGTCAACTCAATTTAATCTAAAACGATTTAGAAAAATTGTAGTTAAATGATTAATTTTTATTTTTACTATCTATTTTTTTTTTTTATTACAGTTTAATTCAGATAAAAAAACTTGACGCAAAAAACACATCAGCGAAAATTGCATCGATTCTTTAGTCAGTCGTTTCGTGCTCTCAATCAACCAATGCATCATAATAATTCATAAGTATATTTTATCTACAGTTATGCTAAACCTAAATCACCATAACATTTTCATATGAAATTATCCATATTTTCTCAAAATTCTAATAATTTTTGTTAGTTGATAATGAAAAAAATAATTAATATTTTTATGATTTACAGTTAATTCTACTGTTGATTTTTTTTTTTGTTTTTTAGGTTTTTCTGTAGGTACGATTTATTTTCTTCAAAACTATTACATATTTCTATGACAAACAATCACTAAAAAGTATAATGTACCACCTGTGCCAAATGTTCAACTCATAAAAGGCTAACATGTACCAAAAAAAAAGTACCTATATACAAACCTAAAAATGAAATTACTGCAGTTAAAACAATAGATATGTTATTCCATTTAGAAACTTACTCATTACTCACAACACATCACAAAGACAGATTATTTTTAACTTTTTTATATTTATTTAATTCTTAAGTACTTAATTCACCATTATATGACTATGATATAAATAGAGTACATTTATTAATTGTATTAATAACAGTTTTCATGAAGTAAAGTTCGGGTAATTTTTTTTTTTTAAATAACTTAAATAACCTTATACATTTTTGAAACGAATAGATTAAATACTGAACTATAAAACTATAACTTTACTGTATTTATTATCATTATTATTTTTGTATTAAAATAATACATCGCTTCTATTTCAAAAAGGATAAATCCAATTAAGACTAAAGATAATTAAATATTTTATACCTCTTGATGCCATAATTTAATTTTGAAAAAGTGTATTAAGAATATAAGTTCTTATTGCCAAGTAAATCACGTGATATAAAATTTACAATTGATTTTACATAATCACAAACTTCAATATTTAATTAAATTAAACAAATATAGTTATTGAATATCAAATATATAACCAGATGAACTATAAATTTTAAGTAATATTATAATGTGCAATACCTACAATATAATAATTGTCACGTTTATCTTCATATTCGGAAAATGAAAATGATGTATAAAAATTTTCTTAATTGACAATTATTTTTAATTTATTATAATTTAAATTATCAATTGCCATCAACGGTAAATAACAAAAATAACTACACTCTAAAATACTGACATTAACAGTTTTGTTAACAACAGAGACATCTTGTGTTGAATTTTCCGTGTACCATTACTAGCTTTGAATATTTAGCGGTGTACAGGAGTATTTAAACAGATATTTAAGAGTAAATGATAGATGTCGATAGGTTAAAATGCTCAAATGCACTACGAAACATTTCTCAGTTGTTATTATCACAGTAGGTACTTATAAGTTATAGGCATTAGAATTGGTTTATTTATTTATTTTATTTATTATTAGTGGATACTGTTGAACACATTTTACATTAATAATTATTTAGTTTTCCTCGGTCAACAAAGCTCAATAATAAAATATGGCCAAGTGCACAGATGTGGTCTATATAATCTATAGTCTATACTGATACTTTATGTTATAGATTTTAAATGTTAAATCTTTATTCAGGTCAGCTAAGAATTCGTAATTTTTTTTTTTTTATTTTAACAAGACGTGCTCTCAAATCAGAACGTGAATTAACGTGATCGCGTGTTTTTTGTTCATGTTTATTTAAATATAAAAATCCGTGAATTTAATTCACGTGTAATTAATTAGTAAATCACGAAAACAATTTTCGGGTGCATTTAAAATATAATATTTACTAAATGTATTAAATTATAATAAAATATTTTTAAAAAAATTATTAATAATTTTCGTAAAAACTAAAAACTAAAAATATCTGACCTACTGTTCTGAAAAAAAAACCGCTTCATAAACAGTATTATCGTAAGAAGGCGTGACAGATGGAGCAATGTACTTATGACACTTATGTACCTATGTACTATTCACAAAACAGTGATGTGAAAATTTCAACGAATAGTACAAATCGATCAGCCCATCAGCTACGGTTTAAAAAATGTATTTTTGTCTTTTTTTATTTATGAAATTGTGTTTTCATTATTCTGTTTGAATATTTTTTTTAATTATTTATAAATGTATGTAAAATATTTGGTAGTTTTCTTTGGAGATCCTGGTTCAAAATAATCACCTATCACCACTATTTAGAAACTACAAAACTATTGGAAAATATTTAACGTATTAAAAATAAAATTTCACATGTAAAAATAAATGCGTATTTAATAACAAAATTCCTGAATTCATGTGATCGTATTCGTAAAATAGGGACTTCTAACCTTAACAAATCGGAAAATTATTTCAATATCATTATTAAAACTACACTATAGCCGTTTATCATAAAATTAATCAAATAAAATAACCTCTATAATTATAACTTATAAAAATGAACTCCACTAAAATGGGATAATTTTCAAGTCGTTAAATGTCTAATGAGATAAAATATTAATTTTAAGTAATAATATTAAATAATTCATAGTGAATTTTATGCAAAAAATGTTACGACCCTGCCAGGATTCGAACCTGGAATCTTCTGATCCGTAGTCAGACGCGTTATCCGTTGCGCCACAGGGCCAGTTGTTTTCACCAATCTTTTTTTTATTATATAACTCATTACATAATAATGATAGATTTTGTTATTAAATAAAATTTTAAGTAAATATGATAACTAAAATATTAACAACTATGAAAAACTATAATAGGTACATCATTTAATTTTTTGAAAATTATAATGGACAGTAAGATAAAACCAGGTATTACATTTTTAAGGAAATTATTTGCTTTGCTTTTAGTACCTAAGTAGGTACCTACTTAATTAAATTGCACGACGAATTACCTTTCGAAATTGATGTAAAACTATTCCTAAATTAAGTATCTACATACTGTAAAATGGAGTAAATACTAAATTACAACGTCACAGTGAAATGCAATAGCTAAGTAAACTTAGGTAATTTGTTATCAACATTGTAGGTACTTAGGTACCTACATAGAATACTTACTTAGTTTTATTTTTAATATTTACAACTCTACGTTTTTCTATTAAATAATATTAATGAAGATAAGTTTAAATAAAACATAATATTGTTAGAAAGTTTTTTTTTTTTGAGTAGGTATATTTCAATTATTGGCCATCTTATCGGTAAACATAACACATACAATTATTTTAGTACAAAAATCACATCATAATTATTAATAAACAATAAGTTATCAATAAAAGCAAAATATTGTCAGGAATTAAATGAAAAATGTGGGAAAGCGGTACCTAACTAATCTGCATTACATTAGTCAGTAGGCGTGAGTGTATGTATCTTATAAATAATTGAGTAAATCTCTGTAATATAGGTAATATGTGTGTTAAAATTTGAACTCAATTTTAAATCATAATCGTTATTCATTAGTCATTACAATATATTTAAAACCATTTTGTGCGAAGACAAATAAGCCTATACTATTAGATAAGTCAATTTTATGACAAATTTCTATTTCTATTAATGTAATTAATTCTACTATTAGTATCTACATGACTACATAAACATTAAACACAGTAGATTTAATTCATTTTTTTTAAAAACATTTTAAAAATATCCTTTTATGTATGAAATATAATACTATATCTAGGTACAAGACTACGTAAAAATTATAAGTCTCCGCGAATAATATTTTTGAATTAGGTACAACAAAATAGGTAACTAAAATCGTTATTCTTCATTTAAGTACCATTTTTTTTTTTCTAAAATTAAACGTAAAATGTCTATAAAAAACAATTATGTTTATACCGTTTATTATTTTTTAATTACAGTATAAAATACTTTTAAGGAGTGGAACTCAAATATTTTATGATAGCTAGGTATAATAACAATTTATGAATTATGAGGAATCTTATACCTATTGAATTTTCAAACTTTTAACTAAGAAAAATTTTTTGTTGTAGACTGTAGTTCATAACAAATAAAATAAAATAATCAAAATATTAAATTTCTTTAAATGAGTTGAAATATTTGCAATATTTTGAAAAATTATATCATGTATCTTTAGCATATGCTTTTAAAAACGTTTGATTAACATCAACGAAATTACAGCAAAATAAAAAAATCGTTTAAGAAGAAATAGTTATTTTACAAGTTTTAAACTTTTTAACTTAAAAACTCAAACACTCATTAAAAAATAAATAAAACTTTCCAGTCAAGTTTTTTTAATCATGAGTTATGTAATCAAGTAAATAAAATTATAAAGAAAAGGTGTAAAAATGAAAAATGTTAGAAGATACAAAATAATTTGCAAATTTCGTTTGATTTTTACCAATTTTGTAAAAGTTTTAACTTCAAATGGTCACCATTAAAAACTATTGTAGATTAATGCTCAATTTTTTCTAAAAATTCCATTAATAATTAAAATAATAATAATTCAAGCTTTTTGGCACAGTGAAAATTTTTTTATCAACAATTATTAAAAAAATCCTAAACAAATTCGAAAATGTTAAATGCCTTTAAATAACGAATCCAAATATTTTGAATAATTATCATATTTAAAAAATGTTGATACCTATACAGATTTTAATACTTCAAAATTTGGTAAAAAGTTTATATATTGACAGATATTTGTTTTTGAGTTACACAAAATGTCGAAAACTAGTTTTGTATAAAAATCCTCGTTTTCCCAATCATTAAGAAAATGATTGAGAAATTTTTAAATTTGACTTCTGATTTAATTTGTCACCAATACTAACTAAAAAAAAATTAGAAAACATTATGTTCCTTTGTTAAATACATTTATCACTAATTTAAAATTACTAAAAATAATAGTTTTTTGATAAATAACTGAATTTGTACAAAAATCTTATTAAAAAAAAATCGTAGATATATTTATGATATATTTACATCTGTTATCAATGGGTACTTAAAAAATATTTAAACAATAAAGTAATGAGTATTTTAGTAATATTACTTATAAAAAGTAACTTAAATTATGTATAAATAAATTAATTACTAAATAAAAAAGTTATGTACAGTTAATTAAATTCTTTGACTTAACCAAACCTTATCTTTAATTATTATAGGTAAGTAATTAGACAATACCTGCTTAGTTTGAAATTCTTACTGCTATCTAATTTTATTTATTATTATAATATTTTTAATATGTATTTAATATTGATAATTTATAAATTGTAATATACTAATCATAAGAAAAATATAACTTTAAAATTGGAAAATTATTGTTATAAAACTTTTTTTTAACCATAAATATCTGAATTTAAAAATTTTATTTTATATTAAATCGTTTTATTGATTATTATTATTTTCAATTTTTTACAAGAAAAAACTAATTTAAGTACCTACAAAATATGATTGACAAAACCTTTAGCTACTAAACTCTATTAATAAAGCTCTGCCGAAATTAAATTAAGTTTCTTCTATTCCCAAGATAAGATGTTTTAAAGACACTTATTATTGTAATTTTAGAATGATAAGTATATTACTGTAACTGTAGGTATGTAACCAAACCTACAATTATATTGATTATTATCTATACGTATTATTTAAACAAAAATATAAAAAAATATTTAAAATAAATATGTAGTTTAAGTGTTTAATGTTGTTTCTACAATTAGTTATATCTAAAAGGGAAACCGTGTTTACTTAAAAGTTGATTGTACAAAAAATAAAACTAGATAGGTTAGTATTTTATTTTTTTTTTTTATCAGAATGTTAATAAAATATCAAAACTTAACTTGACCACTTCGACCTCCTTTGTTCATATCTCGCAATACACCAATGATTTATAAAAAGTAGTTTTTTACTTTAAATATCCGTACAGTAAAAATGTTTGGATGTGTAGCAAAAACACAAGCTTAATATATATATTTTAGTTTTTAGTTTTAAGTGAGTATGTAACTTATACTACTTTATCTGTATAATTTCATTCATCATTAATTCGACCATGTAGGATGATAAGAATAATATTATACTGACTACAACTTATACTTTAGTGGCTTTGTAAATTAATGTCTGTATAAAGAATAAAGTAGCTTAAGAGACAACATTTATCATAGTTTGAAATTAACAGTTTTGAACCATTTATATTAAAATACCAAATACTAATGTTCAAAAATTGTTAACAGTAGCCTAACAATAATACCTATATTGTAACCAAACCACGCGATGGTTATATAATTACTTATATATTTATATGAATCTTTTGAGACTTAAAATAATTGCGCTATAATAGATAACAAAATATATCGTATTATTAATTGGTGCAAATAATTGCTTCGTTATGATATTTATTTTTATTATATTTCACAGACTTTCACTCACAACCAAAAAATATAATTTAAACATCTCCCAAAAGCTCAAAAAAAGCATCCATAAGCTTAAATATATTTAATAAAATATAAACCAAAATAGAAATTAGAAATTATAGAATTTATTTTAATAAAACCAAAGATACTATAAATTAAAATTTTACATTAGTTATTTTAAACATCTTAAGATTAAAATTAAAATTTGAAGCCTATTATATTTAAACAGCCCTTTTTTAGAAATCAGAGTACCTGATGATGTTTACGATTTTGAATTAACTATTAAGTGTGATAAACATAAAAATACTAATAATATAAAATAAACATTTTGATAAAACAAAAATAAAATTACATAATATATAATAGGTATATAAATACATAATATTTGAAAATTAATTATTACATGTGTCAAATATTAAATTAAAAGTTAATTAACAATTAAAATACAATGAGTTTTAATTATAACTGATCATAAATTATAATTTTTAATTTTTATCCCGTTGTTAAAAAGAAAAAGATAAATAAAATAAATAGATTTTGCTCTTTTAGGTAGGAATGACAACAGACAGTAATATATCTTCATTACTCTTCTTGTGGATATGCAGTATTCATTAACGTATTCCTAAAAATTAAAAAAATATAATAGTAATAGATAAAAATAAGTTTAGAAAAATATTAAATTTTTAATAAAAGCTCAACTCTTCATATATTTAAGGAGAATAATCAATTTTTTATGTGTGGACAATTTATAGCTTGTTTGGTGCATTCTCTTATGATATTTAATTGTTATACTTTAGTAGTTTTATCCACTCGCCTGTCACAACTCGACCGAATAGATAGTTCTATTTTACATTTTATTTTTCATTTTAGATATTTCTACAAATCATAAACCGGTTGTGATAAGCAGTAAAATGTTATATTATTTATTCATCAGATTTTATTTTTGTTCTTTTAAATTACCTGTTTATACCTATACTTTTTTCTATATTTTCAACATGCTGTCACAACTATTTATCAAGCGTATCGATACCGGCCTAAATATATTGTTAACAATTATTATAATATTGAATTTCAGAGATAGTCAATAACTAATTAATATGTATATTGTATAATATAATATACTTTCTAATCTCCTACTCTGAAAGAAATATTTTTCAAAATCAAATTATACAAGTGTACCATTGCCCGTGATTAATCTTATTTTAACAACAATAATTACTAAACTAATAAATGAATTCATTATTATTTGTTTTATCCTACAGTTTTAAAAATTAATATTAAATTTGTAATATATGTACCCACATATTTAACTACATGTACCTATGTACGAATAAGCGTTAGAAAGTTTTTTGTATCAGATCGTCGATGTTATCGTTTAAAATTTAGAGATTTGAAGAAGAACTAAAAATAATAACTATAATTTTTTTTGTAAATAATATTTCATATAATATTTAATATTGTCTATTATTGCACTTTATCGCAGTCCAACTACAATAATTATCGTAGAAAGTCTCGTTCAACAGCCACGAGTATGTTTTTCGATGTACATTGTTATTTATACAATTAAACGCAACTTAAGCATTACTATGAATTTTTAGTTATAAATTATAATTCATATTTTTATAATATAATTTCTAATAGAAACACTTATAAAATATAAATAACTTATTTAAAAAAGTTATGTACTCGATATACATAAAAACCTTAGTATACCGATGTAGATAGTTACATACCATAGTGCCCAAACGTTCAATCAGAAAAAAAATATTTTTCAGACGTATTATGATTTTATCTCTAAACGTGACATCACTATAAAAATATTAATTAGTTAGAATTATTAAATAAATAATATCTAATATTAAAAATATTTTTATTGAAAAATTTAAAAAAAAAATAAAATGACTTATAATATACTCGTACACTAGAAATATTGAATAAAAAAAAAATTGACTTATTATTTTTACTTTTATAAAACATCCTTATTTTAAACAAACTAGCTAAAATTCATTCTCAAATAGACTATAAAAATCATACACTTGAATAATCTTTGATAGGTAATCGTAACATCTAAGGTAAAAACAGTACTTTAATGAGTATAAAACTCATTATTATTTAATACAGGTATTTATTGTTATCGTCGCAGTCAACTATAAATTTAATAACAAGTCGTGATACTCATTAAATCTCTATCACACTAATATTCCGAAACACAATCAAACCATTTAGTTATTGTTTATTCGTTAATTTTTTGAACACAATTGACATTTAACAGTATTTTTTAAACTATTTTTTTAGTTCAGTACAATGTTAAAAAATTAATTAGTTTTCTGCTATATTATTTTAAATATTATAAATTTATATTCCATATTTTCCATTAGTTTTTGTACATATTAATAACAATATTAGAACATTTTCAGAATTTTGAATACTTTTTTGCGTATTTAATATTTTTTATGAATATTATTCTAAAAATTGCATATTTTACCTTTTTTAACCCTTATAATTACTAAGTCTAATTATTAAAATATGATAATCGATAAAACAGTTAATTCTAAAATATACATATTTTATTATATTTACTATATTATAAACGTTCATTAATACACCATTAATTAAAAATATATGTAATAATAGATAGATTATGATTCTATTCATTTTTAAAAATTAAAAAATAAGTACCTATAGGTAATATAAGAACTAGGATATTAATACAAAAATAATATAAAATATTTTGATAATATTAATAAAAAATATATAGATGCTTGCTTAATACATTTAAACGGCCAATTATCAAATATATTACTAAGAGTGTAAAAGTATATGATATTTTTGTAATTTATCCATTTTAATAAGCAATTATTTATTTAAGGTATAGTCAGCAAAGTTAGGATCTATAATCATGCTGTGGATCTCTATACTAATTTTAATCAACTTTAAATAATTATTTTACTATGCAGATATTATAATAACTATTTAGGTTCATTGTATATAAACTATATGAAAATTATTATACTAATATTTTATTTTTTTTTTTCGTAAATAGCGTATTAGTACAATTCAAATTCATTACCTTTAAGCTACATGGTGAATCAAGTTTATAGTGTATAGAAATATAAATTAAAGCTAAGACCTAAGTTGGCTTTTTTAAAAATTTCTGAGAAATTTTACAAAGAAATCAGTAAAGAAAATATGTCAATCATATAAAAATTGTCATACAACAATAAAATTGACTGTTTTTTTTTTTTAATTCATAAACTATAATTTCTATGCTATAAAATAGTACAAGCATTTCAATCAATTAATTCATTAAGTTATTAATTACTATTTTAAGGATAATAATGTAATATATTTATTACATTAATTTTGAACAAATCTCTAAAATAACTTTAAAAGTATACTGTATACCCTGCTAGGCCAATTCTTATTTATGGGTCCAATGAAAATTTAAATTTAAAAAAAAATGTTAGTATAAAAGATTTAAGTGTTACATATTGAACCATTGATAAACGCGCAATTTTCATATCTTATAAAATGTAGTTTAAAAGTATTATTGATGAATTATGATATTTATAATACGCTATTTTTAAAATATTATTTATGTAGTTACCCTATATGTTTGATATATTATGTACCTAAATGTTTATTTCAATAAAATATTTATTTGAATTTGTTAAATTTAGCATATAAATTCACAGTATAGTCTTAGATTTTAATAGATACTGCTGACTAAACCCTAAATAAATAATAATAAATAATTAGTTGATAATTACTAATAAGTATAGATAAATTTAAAAAATGTATTTCCATAAATTATTATTTAAAATTTAATATCTCGTACGAAAAACAAATTTTGTACTAATATTAGGATTTATTTTAAAGATTTTTTAAAAATACAAGTCACTAGTTCATTATAGCCCCTCAATAACGAACCAAAGAGGGGAAAATTCTGTGAAGTTGAAGCTATTCCCCCTAAAAAAATATTATTTTTTTACTAGATTATAAATTATTATAGTTATTAGATTTTACATTATAATAATAAATTAAGTTTAAAAAAAAAGTTGTGACTAAAAAATAATAAAGATAGTAGGTATTTTACATATTTTAAAGGAAAGTAAAAAAAAATTGTATACCTACTTCCTTCCAAAATCCCACCACAATCTTTCTACATACTGTCAGTATTCTCAACTGGCCTATCTAAAATTTTACTTCAACATTTGTTAAGTTAAAAGTTTCTAGGAAAAAAAAATTAAAAAGAGAGATTACTTAACTTGCGACTTTTAATATTAATATTAATAAAATGAAAATTTTATTTTTACTTTCAAAAATCAAAATTAAGCCTCTAACCCGATAAATTGGATACACAATGTCACAATTGTGATCAATTCGATTCAAGGACTCAACAAAAAGTAACACCTATCAGTGTTAAATTAGGAACTAAGCATAATATTTTAATATTTTATTGATAATACTAAAAGAAAATAGAATAAACTAACTCGCAAACCGGATAAAACTTATACATATAATAGCAAACACAGATATTTTATTTTTATCAAAGTCGCACATTAGATGAAAAATATTAATAAGATAGCTAATGGGTCATGTAAAATGTACAATACACATCTTTTAATTATTTGCACATAACAGACTTTAACTAGTACATTGATAAAGAGTATGGGACTATGGGCTACGAGATTAAAGATATTTTAAATTACTCTTTCTATCTTTCTAGACATTTTATAATTTATACCACTATGAATTATTTATTTTTTGTTATAAACTTTGGATTGTTAGAAGTTAGAACTGCACATATTATCTATTTCTTATATTATCTACCTTAACTATAGTTTGTAGCTATAAACCTGTAAGCTATAAGAAATAAAACGCGTATAGATTATAGAGCAAGTATAAACTAAAGTACATTAAAAATAAGTAGTTAATTTATATATACCTACCAATAAAATGGACACATATTCCAGAAATAAAACAAGCACGTAGTCATCTGATTAGAGAAGAGTAGTGGTTGGCGCATTAGGAGGTCCGAGGACGGTGGTTCGAGTTTTATTTTGGTGACTTCCGGGCATCCATTCGGATTCATACAGTCGTCTTCATCAATCGATTGTTCTTTTTTAAAATCGCATGGCATACAACTACCTGTCAAACAAGGTTTAATCATTGGATCACATAACGCTGCACGTGCAGACGTATTCAATCTTGATCCTATATGTAACAACAAATAGACACATTAGCACATTATATACAATATTTCTACACTGTAGAGTTAAGTATAATAGCTATTAATTATTATTTTGAAACTTAAGGTAGATATAATACAATAAAAGCAACTCAGTAGTTGATGATCAGTTGTTTGATATGAAAATATAACAAGGTAAACATTTATGAAATTCCTTATATTCAAGATTTTTTAGCAAATTAATACTAATTATCTTTATTAATAAGATTACGTTTAACTATGGTCGGTTTATAGCACTTATTTATAATATTACTAGTTAAGAGAAATATTAAATAATTAAAAATTTAACAACTCTAGTACATGATAAAATAAGCGTACAGTTTTACACAACATAAAATAAATGTAGTCAAATATTTTGCTAATAGGAAATTTTACCATAGGCTATCAGGTACAACAAAAACTAATGTAAATAATTAGTAGAAAAACCAATTCGACGTTTGTAATACAGAAATATTTGGCTCTAACATTTAAATTGATTAAATATAGTTTTTTATAAAACTAATAAATTATTAGTTTTCGGCTTATTTATGAGAAAATTGATAGAATTGACAAGCAAACAATAGTCAATTAATAAAATAATATTTTTTACTGTAAATTTATTTAAATTACTAAGAATTTAATAATTTAAATAAATATAAATAAAAATATTTTTTGTTATTTACTTGTCCAAAAAAAAATAATGTTGCATGATATTTATAGCACGGATATTATATCTACTTAAGCCTTTTATAATTATCATTTCTAAATACTAACCTGTGATTAATAAAAAAACCAAAAGATATACTTTGAATTTGCCCATGGTTGAAGTCAGAAGAAGTTAATAAAATGATATTTAATTCTTCGTACGAAATCGTCAAAACGAATGACATCAATTTATGCCGGCTGATGGATCATTAATGAGAAGATCGATGGTATAGGCTATACTACAGCGCTAGGGTCAGTCACACTAATTTGGTACTACTGCGTCAACCTATACGACTCATACAGGTTACAATATGAAACAAGAATGTAAACGACGTGATAGTTAGACAATTAGGATGTTTACAAATTATTTATTGACTAAATAATTATCTTTTAATGTCCACATAGCATTCCAATAATTTACAAAAAGTAGGTATAAAAGACATAACATGCATTCAATCTTTATTAATTCGTTGAACGTTGAACCTTTGTATATAGTTTATCAAGTATTCGAAATAATAGCAAACAATGAACATAATATAGTTTTAAAGATAGAAATTCTTATAATGTCATATATTATTATCCTAAGCAAATATTTGATTAAGTTTAAAAACTGATATAGTCTTGTATTTACATTCAATTTTAAGAAGGGTAAAAAAAACATATATTTCTTATGAACTATTTTTGGTTAAACATAATTCATAAGATATTAAAATAATATGTAAGTAATACTATGATGCTAATACTAAATATATTTTTTTATTGCTAAATTTACAATCTATACAAATAAGCATGATAAGTAAATGAAATGAAGTAATAAATATGAGCATTGACTTGAATAACTTGATAGTTGGATGGGGGGGGGGGGGTACCCAGAAACAGTATCTCCTAATTTGACGGATAATAAATATTTAAATGTTAATAATAAATGTTTTAATTGTTGTAGTTTAAGAGATAAAACTTCAATTTTTTAAATATGCAATTATAGATAGTTTACTTATTAATGATAAAATAATATAAATTTAATACTTATCATTTATATATAAATATAGTAGATATATTTAAGTTTAAAACGTGTTTTACAACATTTAACGGCATGATTGAATAATTTTGGTAAATGACGTAATTTACCAGGGAATGAGTCACTCACCAATTTTCGTTATCCACTGTCACGTATATTCGTTTTATACCTAAGTCTGATACAATAATATAATGTTTGTATTCTGTGCTTTTTATATGTATATGATAATAATGTTTCCCATACTTCAGTATTCCATTGCAGAATCTCTATTTCCTTACATTCTCATAAATACTATAGACTTAGGTATAAAACGAATATACGTGACAGTGGATAACGAAAATTGGTGAGTGACTCATTCCCTGGTAAATGACGTCATTTACCAAAATTATTCAATCATGCCGTTAAATGTTGTAAAACACGTTTTAAACTTAAATTTAATTCATGCCTGATGATACCATTGGGGAGTAATCCAACTAAGTTCGAGCCCATGACCTTCCTTAAGAGTACTCTATAGTCTGTACATTTATTGGAAAAGAAAGAGTTAAGCAAGGAAACTCCAGATGGAATGCAACATTATAAATAAGTGCAACACTTCACTCAGACATTTTTGCAGAGACGATAAAAGGGGTGACTGTAAGTTGCGTCCCAATGTAAGTTTTTGATGTAAATTGCGTCCCGGTTATTTTTTATATTAACAAGTTGACTGGTATTATCATTATATTTAATTCTCACTAATCAAACACGATAACTTCAATAATTGTATATAATTCTTACTGTTTTCGTTTTGAAAACTAAACTTAATTACATATAGTGACAAAACACCATTTTGATACCTTTATTATTTAGTGAATTAAAGTAATACTAAATTAATATTTAGTATTTTACTACTATAAAACAAACATATCACTAATTATTTAATGTGGTTATTCAATAAGAATAATAAAATGAAAAAAATCTATTGAAAAATATCTAAACAATCTAAAAATGTTACAATAGGATATGAAAGGTTAATTTAATTATCTTTCCTTTTTTTTCTTAAACCTAATTAATTCGACTTATATTATTGTAAAAACTGATATGTAGCAATGTATCACTGAAATAAATTTTCATAACCATATATCTAATGATAAATTATAATATTTCAGATAGCGCAGACGGAGAAGTAAAAGAATATTAAATTTAACTCTCAAAGCGCCTGGAACAATTTTACTTCAAATAGCTTACCAGTCAACTTATTAACATTTAAAATGTACTTATGTCACAAATTTTCAACCAATATTTTCTTTCTCATTTGAAAAGTCTTAGGACTGTCTACATTACTGTTATAATATTCATGTAATTAAAAATATTGGTTTTTAAATTTTTTATACATTTTATATTAATCGTTATTATTTACATTTTAAATTATTATTAATTTTAGTATATTTATTTATTATAACTGATAACTTATAAGACTTAAATTGAATAAGATAAAAATTTGAACGATAATATATATGATGATACCTACATGACAGGAACTCAGGCCTCAACTTACGCATGTTATTATCGAGACCTTTTTATCGGGACACAACAAACATTTACCGGATAAAAGAATTGATACCTCAAGCACCTACCTACATGATTATAAATTTGTGACCTTTGAATATAAATTAAATGGTAAAGAATGAACCTTTTACCCGATGGAAACTAGCAAAATAACAAAGGTTAATCTATGAGAAGATGACGTGGCCCTAAAATTGTTTATGGTTATCATTTTTTATTGTATCTAACCACACACCCATATACATACTACATACATTACACATGCATACGTATTCATAACGTAGGTAACTTAAAATTTTATATTATTTCTGTAATAGTTGGTGTAATATTAGCATAAGATTATTTATTTTGATAAAAACACAATTAGGATTAAATTCCCATTGATAAAATTAATACATTATACCTAAGTTTAAAGGCTCTAATATTACACAGTTTTGTATAAATACTTACTAAATGTTTACAATTTACAAACTAAATAATGATTAAACATTTTACTAATTTTATTAAAAAATAATATTGATATGAAAATACTTAAACATCATTGAAAATTTTAAATTAATAATAGATAAAAATATTTTAAAATAAATCAATCTTATAATTTTAAAAGAATTTATGTTAATTTGAAAAATCTATGATTTCAAATATAAATCAAAATCTGTAGGTTTCCTCTTGGACAATATTGATGGTGAAAAATTCAAAACATAGGTAGATTAGCATCTCAATATTAATCACCAATAAATGAAAATAAAAATTAAGTTCTATAATACTTACATAATATTACCAAAGTTTTTGATTATGTTGCTCCAAATCACATTATACAGACGACAATTATATTTGATGTATTTTTCCAACAGGTAATTTTGAAATACGAATAATATTGTTTTTTTTTTAAATAACTTTTATCATATTTTATTATTTTCAATATGGATCAAGTATCAGCCTACAACATCTATGGTTAATATGGCCGAAAACTTGCCCAATAATCATTACAAAATATAAAATACCATTATGTTTTACATAGTTAAAACTTGCTTTTAAATTGTGGATATCAATAAAATCCTATTATGTGGGCTTGATAATTGTTTTACCTCTAAGTAATAAATCTATTTCATTATTAAAGATAAAAACGCAAGGTTTGATTGAACATAAATTTGCCATGCGATACGTAGGTTAAAGAGAAAAAAAGTGGATTGACAAATGACAATCTTTAATAAATTTTATGACGCCTTAGAAATTAGATTAAATGTAAAACGGAAAATTCTGAGCCTATCAAAGTAGTAAATATGTTATTTTACAATTCAATTTTTTCAATAGTTTTTAGTTTTATTTCCAAGTAAAGTAACTTCTACCTAGGTATAGTAGGTAAATTATAAATCATAATATGTATCTAACATTTTATGGATAGGTATTGGATATTGAATATCTTGCGAAACAAAATTATCATTCTTATCAATGTTTTCAATTATTTTTTGTTAATATTAATTATATTATCTTTATCTTTATTTAAAATATTTTATTAAAATAGTGTTTTTTTTATACATTTTTACGAGGTACTTATTTAGCCTTTTTGTAGTTAGTGGGTACCTATTTAATTAAAATGTTATAATTGGTTGATTTTTAATTACCTATTAATAACTTAAACTCAAAGAGAAAAATTAAAACTTATTAAATTATGTTAAATAAATCCATTTAAAATCACCAATATAAGAAGTTGTATTGTACACGTTCAACAGACAACTTATTTAAATAAATTATTTTAAAATAACTGCTAAAAGTTCAAATCTCTCAATACTTCTTAATAAATTCTATATAGCACTAATGGTTCACCAAACTATGCATTTTGAAGAAGGTACAAATACAAAAAAAGCTCATGAGTAAAAAATACTTAGTCTAAAATTTAGACTAATATTTAATATTTCTTACTACCTATCAATGTTGTAAATTTAGACATAATTGAAGATGACTAGTCAAATAATATAATACCTGACCGCCTGGATACATTACTCTGAAGTGTCTGAACCTATGATATAGCAGTTTACTGTATAATAATAAATTATGTAAGTATAAATAAATAAATAAATAAATAAAATTAATTCATTATGTTATCTAATAAATTATGCTATAATAATAATAGGCAACAAACACATAAATTATTTTAAAACTACTGTAATAGATTTATAATACACAGTTACGAAATTTTTAAATGATAATCTTTTAAGTATTATATTTTTTATTTTTTGGGGAATAAGATTCTAAAATGTATGAACTGCTTTATCTAAACTCTAAAGTAACTATTTATTTTATTACTGACATAGGTATCTTATAGAATGTATGCTTGTTAATAGATTTTTTTTTTTTATAAATCAAGTATAATTATTAATTACTTATCCAAAATTATATTATACTTATTGTTTTTTTTTTTTTTTTTTTTGTTATTAATTGATATTAAAATATCTGACTCTAAACTTTTAATTTCAAGTCATTTAAGGATTATAGATGAAATTATAATTTGTTCTTGTTTAATAGTTCTTTTAATTTAACTTATAATACTATTTATTCATTTATTGTTACACCTTAATGAATATTCTACTAATTTTATTTACAATTAAAAATAGTGTTAAAATGATTACTGATGAAATAAAACTTGAATTGTAGAAATTGTTTATTATTATTTGATAACACCAATTTTATTCATTTCAATATAACATATATTTTTAAAATAAAATCAAGTCCCTATGATAAATGAATTTAGTAGACATAAGCTTACTACAAGGAAAGTGTTGACAAATTTTGAGTCACTAAAACAATAATTAATGATCAGTAATATTTAATTTAGTTTCAAAGAAAAATTATTTTAGGTCAACATGTTTTAATTTTTTTATTATTCTACTTAAATGTAATTAAAAATAAAATCTTTTAAGCGATTACTATAGAAGAATAATGACACAATATTTTGAATCATTTCTTTAAAGTAGTATGAATAAGGTTAAGGCAATCTAATTATATACTTCTCTTGTATATTGACTACTTTAATGAAAAAATTGTTATGAAGCGATGTATAATTGCTTAATCATAATTTACAATTATAAGTTTACTTGCAAACAGTGCATTCATTGTAGTACTACCATTATCTATAAGTAATAACATCGTAAGCAATAATCTAAATAATAATAATGCTAATGTATAATATATAAAACATTTGACAACTGAGTATAATATTTACTAATAAGCAATAATAATATGTATACAAAAAAAAAAAAAATTCAGAACTTTTAAAAATAATATAAGATTACACATATAATAGATTTATTTAATAAATGTTTAACAAACATGTACATTAAACATATAAATATAATAATTTTATATTTATAAATTAACTATTTAACTATTAAGTGTTAAAAACATAAATTAGAAAGAAGGAATCTTTATTGCTATGACATATTAATCACCTAATGTGCATGTAGTTGATGATGAAATGAGAAATATAAAAAAGAACAGTAGATTTATATGAATGCCATGAAACTTTAAAGCATAAAAAAAACAAAGATAGAATAATCCATTTTCTTATAGATGCCCAAAAAATTGTTCAAGAATGTAATTCTTGCAGAACGTCTATGCTCAGCTAGGGATGACAAGTACATTTACAACTGTACACAAAAATGTGACTTACGAAGAATATACAACAAATTATTAGAAACTAGTAAAATTCTTTGGTAGACCCTTTTGAAATGCTAAGTCATCAGCAGTATGGATCCCAAACAACTTCATCATACTCTATATACAATTTATATAATTAACAAAATATTTTAATTCAATTAAGCATAAAAATACCATACAAGAATTAAGAATATCATTTAAAATTAATTTAAACTCTAATGAATGATAAATTTAAGTAAATTTTTATGAACTGTTTAATGATTATAATATAACTTAACTGATTTTTCAGTTAGAAAAATAATATAGTCAAATCAAATTTTTATCAATATATAAAAAGAATTAGCAATTTTTTTTTTTTTTTTTTTGGATGAGATAGAAGGAATACATTTATTCTATTAAAGAAAACAAATAACAATTAGCTAACAGAACAATTGTTTTAAATTAAATACTTAGTTAATTTAATAAATTTAAATATGTTATCATAGTATTATAATAGTTTTAAAGATGTATTAATAAATTTAGATGAAATTTATTTGTTTTTGAACTATAAAAAGTTAATAAATAATTATTTATTTTATATTTACTCCAGTGTTAAAAATTATCTCATATAATTATAACATAAAAAAAAAAAAAATTATTGATATTTTTAAATAAATTTTTTCACTTTTTTGTTGTGTCAATAATAGTTTATTATTGCTTACTAAAAATGAACTATCTTGAATTTAAATCACAGTATACATAATTAATGTACCTATGTAAAAAAAAAAAAACAATAATAATAATAGTAATAAATTGTATTTGTTTATATCAATGCATTGAAAAAGAAAAAGGTAGGTATATATTTTTTGTGAAACTAATAAGGCTTCCTAGAATATTTGGAACAAAATTTTTTTGAAGATTTATAGCGAGAGCTCTTGGAACATATAGAATCTTCTCTATTTTGAGAGTTAGAATGGGATCTTAATCTAGATTGCCTTGGAGATCTAGGATATGATTTTTTTGATGACTCTGGACAAGATTCATTTGTAGTCATATAATAACACTTTGGAGAAGTTAAAGGAAATTTAGAATAATATCTCAATCTATCTAGTTGAGAAGAATAATGTGTAATATGAGTTGGTGGTAAACGTCTTGATAAACTTCTGTATCCAACTCCACTGCAAGCACTACGAAGTATAGAACTTACATGGTATTCTACATATGGCAAAAACCATAGTTCACATATTATTTCATCCTCATCAATTTCGCCTATTTTAATTTATTATCAATTAGATATATATATTACAATTATTAGAAATTATTAAAATAAAATATATTTAACTCACATCTATTCATGGATTGTACAGCATTTTTAGATTCTTCTGGTGTGGAAAACATTATGTAAGAAACTCCTTTAGAAATTCTATCGTAGCGGTTGAAATGTATATCTATTTTTTTTATTTCTCCAAATTCAGAAAATATTTCTAAAAGGTTATCAGCAGATACTCTTCTGCTCAAGTTAATAATACGAATACAACATGAATTCTTTGGACATTCATTCTTACACTTTATTGGAATACTAAACCTAAAATCATATAACTTCAATTTTTCTGTACTTAAAATTATAAATTGTTATCAGGAGTAACCTTGGTTTCTTTAAAATTTTACCAGATCCATCTGAATATTTTGCTATTACTTCATACCATTTTAATTGTTTTGGAAACCAATATTTACTTATTTTTGTGTTAATATTTAGTCTGTAAATTAATTTTGATTTTAATTAAACTATGGTTTTTTTAACTTTATAGACTGTTATAAAATACCTATTAACTATAGGCTATAGCGCCTTATATATGTATAATAAATTATCTTACTTTGATTTTCCATTTACTAGTTTAGTGCTAGAAGAATTTCTTGATCTTAATAATTCTATAAAAGAACTGTAGGTAGAGATATTTGAACTGAAGCTACAGTTGCTAGAAATTGAAGAAGCCATGCTAGAATTTTAATAATTTAATAATATATTAGTTAAAAATAAGTTTTATTGAATTGTTTTCATTTCTTACTTATGACTTAAAATATAACTGCCAAACAATAAAATGTTTTTTTATGGTAAATTTTTCTTCTTCTTCTATAGTGATATTTTTAATCGGTTAACACTGTATTTTTGTATTTAGACTTTTTGATCCAAAATAATTAACTAGTACAAAGATTAATAATAGAAAATGTATTAATAGTAATAAAGACATAAGTAGTTTCAATATTTTTACTATAAGATATTATAAAAAATTTAAATAAATACTCATAATGAATAATGAGATGATGACATAATAATTAGTAATTCATTTTATTTTTTAATAAAAGATGAAGTATTTTAAAATTCTTGCTAGTCAACAGAGGCACCTTTATAATTTACAAGACTCCTAAACTAAACTATAATATTTATTTATAATGAAAATAATGGTAATTTATAGTGACTTATATTATCCTTACATTTTCAATAAAATCTTATACCTATATAGTTTTAATATTTAAATCTAGGTCTGATAAAGGTAACATTAGCTAACATTATTGGTATTCAATCAAAGTTTTAAAATGTGATATTAATTAAAACTTATACTATTAAATAAAAACTACTTTTTATTAAAATGAAAAAGTTGAAAATGATCACAAAAAGTTTCCAATATAAATTGTATAATAAATTATGGCATACCGTGTATTTGTATAGAATGTTAAGCACTCCATACTTAAATTATTCATTTTTTACATTAATTTTTAAGTCATTCAGTCTTTTAAAATATTTTTGGTAAATGTCATATTGTTAAAAAACTAAAAGGATTTTATTATTTTTTCTACCTATAAGGATGTAAAAAAAAATGTTATCATTGTTGAATTACTTTTTAATAAAAACCACCTCGAATTTTTTTTGTTAATACCTATAGACTCGGCAAAATTATTTGCTAACCAAACCATGAAAATATTAACACAATAATATACAAAAAATGGTATATAACAAAAACTTCGGTTAGTATAAAAATAAAAATTATACAAGGTTTATGATACCAAGGTCTATGAAAATATACACGGAAACACATGATCAGTATTTAGCACATTTTGAGTAATCTTGGGAATCAGGTAAAGCAATAATGAATTTCTGTTTTTCATACACGCATTAATACCATAATTAGAACTCGGAAGTTGTAGGAATTGCATATTATTCTGTATGCTCTCAATTTATAGCAGACCAAGTTAAAAATCTGAACTGTCCAATGGAAAATTAAAAATTGAAGATTGAAAATGCATATTATGTTTATTTTATAAATTTTAGTTAAAAATGTTTGCATATTTCATTGATTTTATACGCATATTATGCATGTTTAATATTTTTCTAAAAAAATTTATTTTTTTCTTTCTTAACCTGTATATTTCATTTAATATTGAATATAAACTCAGAATTATCAACTAAGGTATTTATTGTCATGGTCACTTTCAACAATTAAATTAATTATAGCAAATCTTAACCTATTTTTTTCAGTTATGAACAATTTTTATGTATATTATTATTAATTTATTAACAATATCTGATGTATTTTTTTTTTTTTTTTTTTATGGAATATTGAATAATTTTTTTGCATATTTAACATTTTTAATGCATATTTTGCAATTTTTAGCTCTTACAACTTCCGAGCCCAGCCCATCATTATACTTGAAATGCTAACCATAGGTTATAATGAGAAACCTACTTTACCAACTCATAGAATAGCATTTACTTATTATAATGTTAAATAATTAATATGTAAACAAATCGTCATGATTCATGTAAATACCTGTTCAATTCGTCGATTTTCAAAAACGTTGGCAATATCTGATCAGAAACTTCGGAATTGCATTCCACTGGATTACCGGATGTCTTGATGGTGGAATATAATATTATTTAATAATTGTTATAATATTATTAGCTGTGTTTACAAAAAATGCGATATGATATTACTCAACGTAATGTCGTAATATCGATGAACACTATTGCCCCGCAATCGTAGTGTAAGCGGCACAACCCTGATAGACGATTAAATCAATGAGTGTATAAAACTCATACTATTTGCTATCTAGTGAAATCGACGCCATTGCTCTTAAGCGGAGTAGTCGACACTGCGCCGGTCTGTGGGCATCAAACATCTGACCCAGTTTTGGTATGGCTGTATAATTTTACTAAACAGGAATATAAAAACGAAATTTTAATTAATAAATAATAAGACATGATGAACAAACTACCAGAATGGATGTTCTTTGATTTATGTAAAATAACATGTTAGACGTGGAGTACAAACGTCCATATATCATACTAATGTGCGATATAATCGAAATGTTTCTAAATCAGCTGATCTGTCTACAGGTATTCGTAGCCGGAGTAAACTTTTCCGCGCCGGCGTGATATCGGGAGTTTTTTCGATGGGTCACAGGGACGCAGGAACTACGAAAATCACTATGGCGATTAGATGAATTTCAATGATTGTTTAAGTCAGTGGTCACCAAATGGCGTCCCGCGGGCCGTATACGGCCTCTGAACAAATTTTATCTGGCCCGTAGACAAAGAATAATAACATATGTTCTCATTGCATCCAATTTTAAAATAATACCCATTATATATTAAAAATATGTACTTAAAATTTTGATGGCCCGCAAAAACTTTTCTGATTTCTAATGTGGCCCTTCAAAAATATTAATTAGTGACTCCTAGTTTAAGTTATTAAAGCTGATATCGGCTTACTGTTATATTTATATATTCAATGTTTTCATGTTAAATACACATTGATTATGGGTATCATACTCATAGGCACAACTAGACTTCTAAAACGTGGGGTGCTAAAACTGTTAATGCCTCACAGAGCCATAGTATTTCACTAAAACAATTACAGTTAGATATACAAAAAACAAGGGGTGCTAAAGACCCTTTTGAACCTCCTAGTTGCGCCACTGATCATACCTACACATAAACTTACCACATAATCCATATTATATAGCAGTACTTAAGCATAGAAAGGATCTTCACCATGGCTGGTAGTAGGCAGAGAGCCGCTATACTCGTATATTATAATTATTAAAAATTAAAATGCAGAATGAATAATATTTATATTGAATACATTATTGGCATTATTAAAAATAAAAGTGATTTGTTAAATTTAAAAACTATGAAGATACATTTTTTTTAAATTTAATATTATATTATTTTGTTTTTATTAAGTGCAAAATGTAAGTTATTAGGGTATTTTGTTTAATAATTTTCAATTTTATGACAAGTTGTTCCCCTAAAATTAAAAATAAGCATGCAATTATATCCTAAGAAAAATCATTAAATTTATCTAGGACGAAAAAAGGTTAAAATCTATCAAATAGCAACCTATCTGGGCCGGATTATTTTCAAAAATTAATTTAGTGATAGGTACAAACCTTTTCTTTATTATTGATATCAGTAGTTTTAAAAAATTTACATTGTGATATTATACAGAGTGTAGGTATCTTATGACGTTGTACGCGAAGCATTTTAAAAAATTTATTATAGATCGATAACTGGAATTTAAAAAAAGAAAAAAGATGTGTTCTTTATTTTAAACAGAAAATTTTAAAATTTTTAAGCAAGCAGTTGTACCAACATCAAAATCAACTTTTTTTTTAAATAGTAACAATTATATTTTTTAATGGATTATCTTTTTTTTGAAATTTTGATGTTATACTACATTTTGGTTTACTGGTTTATTTACTATAGGACCTTAAACTTAAGTAAATTGATTAATAGATTTATTTTAAATGATTTTTATTTCTAGAACTAAATACATTTTTTTAATTATCTTTTAATGCAATTCCACTCTTTTTTATAAACCTAAATTAAAAATCTTAACAGACACGCAAAAAAAAAATTAATTTTTGGAATAATTTCCTACAAAACTGTTAAACGTATTTTAACATACAATTATAAAATAAGTAGGTACCTATATACTTATTAGTTATTACTATTCTGTAATTATAATAAATTTAAAGTAAAACACCCGGTACAACCGTATTTGGTTAGCCCTGCTCTTAGAAGAACATTTATCAATAAAACCTAATATAACCTAACTTAAGTTTATATTGTAACAAAAATTAATGTGAAGGAAGGTGAATAGTAATATCAACCCAATGGATTATGCATATTACCTTTTTCTATAGAAAATTCTAATATCTAATCGTCTCTCATGTGTCATCGTTTATTAAAAATAATTTTATAACTATTATAATTATTGATTTTAATGTAAATAGTACATTGATATAAAATAATTATATATAGTTGTACTTAGTACCTAACCATTAATAAAAGGATGTTTATTTTATGATGACATTTTGATAACTTAATGTCTAATAATGTTGTTTACTTAAAGAATATAAACAAATAACAATGTAAAATAAACCTATATGATACATTGATATTATGACAATATCATTTGGTTTTGTTAATTATCCCGATTGGTAATAATATTTTGAGGTTAAGCATTTGAAGTTTTAAAATTATTATTTGATTTTACTAATGTACAAAACATAATATATCAATAAATCTATTGTACTTACTTGAATTTTAGCCGGTGTCCCACATTTGTCATGTTATGACAGGTTGTAAACCCTCATTAAATTACAATAACGGACTTGGACTAATTATTTGAGAAAAACTTATATACGATAAGATAAACTAATTCAATAAACTATTATGGTATAGGATAGATTCCTTAAAATTCAAGCATTTGATTCTAGGGGCATCGAATGTCAAAGAATATAGTTCTAAAACAGTACTAATGAACATATTTTTTAGAACGCTTTAATATACAAAGAATATCTCTTATAAAACTCACACTAGAACCAATATAAAGTTAATCTTAAGACCGAATGAATCTTATAGGCGAAGTGGGGGGAAAATAAACAAAATTATTTATTAATTATCAACTCTATTTTACTATTTTGTTTTCTTATTATATACTAAAAATTATTACATATTGTTAAGTTAATATAATACATATTTTTAATTAAATGCATTTATGCATATTAACTTACCCGAATTTAAAGCTTGCATTATTACTTATTACAAATGAAATCAGATAGGTACCTAATATTAAATATGAAATATAATAAGATATGAATGAAACCACTACCTACAATAAAATAACTTTTAAAAACTAATTTTATTCAAATTTTACTAAAAATGTCTACATTTTCTACGTTTATTTTATGAAATTTGAGTTTTATAACCGAAGTTTTTTAATGTATTTGGATATGTCTAAACTGGTTTATCGATTTTTTACCTAATAAGCGATTAAACCTTATATTTTTGAGTCTTATAAGTGGCGTCCACTACAGTACACTTTTTTTAAAACAAGTCAATGTAGGTACAATATTACCATAAATCCAAAACTCTAATTAAACAATATAGGTACTAGAAGTGATTATTTACTAAAATAATTGAATTAAAACCAAAACCAAAAAATTCATCAAAGTTATTCTACTATCCAGTCTCTGCAGTCTCCAATATCCATAGCTATAGTTTTAGTCACTACCTATCTGCTCGGTTTTACTCCCAAATTTATTTTCAGTTATTACTTTATTTAATTTATAAGATAAATTTTCAAGTTTAGAATTAATTGAGGTGCACTTACTATTCTTAGTTTAATATATTCATGGCATAAATTCTGTATGTATGGAGATAATTTTTTTGTTGTAATTTTAATGTATGATTAAAACCAAGAATTATTAGGTACCTATTTGACAAAGTTAACTTCCTCGCAAGGTGATTCACTTATCCATTTTGATATTATTGATATTATAAGTAAATATCATTACTCAATGGTAATATGTTCGTGCATAAACAATACATTAGGTATATGATCCAAAAACCATTAATTATTAATTTGTTTTATTATTATATCGCCTTGAATTGTAATTAGATAAAAATGCTATGGATATATTGAAGTTTTAATTTCATTAAATCAAGCATGTTGAATTTACCTCTATTTTTTCACTGATTGAGTATCTAATTTTAACTTTTTTTGTTTCTGCTTTATTTATTTAAATTTCTGATGTCAATATGTATATATAAATAAATAAATAAGAGATTCAGATAAGGAGAGAGATTTTTGACATGAATGTCTGCCATTTTATTGCTGCATATTTCATGGTCTTATCACAATGATAATTTGATTAATTATTTAAAGAAAAGTTTTCTAGTTTTGAGTTTTCCTAGTTAAATCATATGGTTAGTGAATATATTATCCTAGAGTACTGAGTAGGTACTGATGAAGTCATTAAGTATAATTATTGCTTTAATATGATACTTAGCTTGATGATATTTAAGTGTAAAAGATCGCGAAAGTTTCAGCTCTGTGTAATCAAATACATTAGAAATTTTTAATACTTATTGTTAGAAAAAAATTACAAATTGCACCCAATCACATAATTGTTATTTGAAGTACCTATGTAAGAATATTTATTGCCAACGCATGAATTGCATTGGACTTAACCAATCATTCAGGAAAACTAATGGAAAGATTGGGAAAGTTAGAATGAAGTTAATTAATAATATATGGTTATAAAAAATTTCAAATTCCTTGTTATTATTTATAACTTCTTGTTACTTATTCATTATTCATAACGCTAATATCAGGGAAAAATCTCAATACATTGGTTTTGGAGTAAGTGAATAATTACCTAGTAAATAAAAGGTGTTAAAAACCCTTCAAATTTTATTGATTCACCGGAAAAAAATTATTTTAACATAACTTTTAACTAGTGTATAAAATTTTGTTATAGTTAATAGATACCTATTTAAAATAAAAAATGTAAACAATTTGGTTAGTTAGTATCTATTGCAAGATCAAAGACTACAGATTTATACCGATTTATTCAAGGATAGTAATAGAATATTTACAATTTATACAAAAAGACTCAACCAAGACTTTCTTGAATATCAAAATGTAAATTTCGGTACAGCTAGAATACAAAACTGAAAAATATAAATCAATAATTATACTCTTATCAAAGACCAAAGAAAAATTAAAAAACTGTTTTGATTTAAGTTTTTATGTAGAAAATATTAATTGTATTGACTATTGATGATTTAAACTGTGTATTAGTGTATTTGAAAAAAAACATCTATTTCTATTGTCAAAATATTAGTTACCTAATAGCAATAATCAAATTAAGTATTCACTGTTCATATTTACTTAATATTGAAAATATTAAACCATTATTTAACTTTAATCGTATCATCTATTATAGTTTTCCAGTAGTAATTATCAAAAAAAATGTTCTCAATAACTAAAATTCATAAATATGACAACTTGAAAAAAAAAATCAATGCATCTTATTATTTGTTTTACAGTAAATATCAGTAATTTTATAAAAATTCAAATAGTAAACAATTCCTTATAGTATTATAATAAAAGTCTAATATTTCTGAAAAAGAACTATGTAGAATTTTGAAAAGTGTCACTCAACATTAGTTCCGAAAATAACATAAGATATCACTTCAAATAAATATAAAGATAGATAAGCTTATAATAATAATCTTAATATATAATTTATTTTTCATACTGTGGCTTCAAATTTACACCAATTATATTGTAATTGTCCTTGATTTTCATTTAATACATATGCTACATTGCAATTCAATTATAATCAATAGGTAACCAAACCAAACAGAATATACTTGATGTATATATTTATTCATTAGTAAAACTCTAAACTAATCAGAAGAAACTAAGAAATATATGAATCATTATTCATTGCAAGTTTAAGGTAACAAATTTAAAGTAATAATTGAATATTCATGAACTGTTTAAAAATAATATATACATAGTTGTGTTGTAATAAACTTAAATCCTGAGGTATCTACTAGTTTAATAAATTGTACATGTTTAAAAAAAAAAAAAAACAAAAAAACATTTTCAAAGAAAAAATCTTGTTATTTTTGATTGATTTATCTCCAATTAGAATAAACATACAAATACATAATGCATACTGCATTAAAATTAAAATTTATAATAAAAATTAAACACCATTTATTTAAAAATAAATAATTTACTATCTTACAAAGAAATAACATCTTTTTAAACATATTCAATTAAGTCTTTTTAATAAAATAAAAACTGATATGTTAAGTATTAGAATAATAGTATGTACTTAGTACCTATCTGATTACCTATTATTAGGCTATTAATAATAATTTTTATAATAAAACACATTTTTTTATATAAATCAATTTAATAAAGTACCAAAAAAAAATATTATCATAACTCATGGTTCAATTATATCTATTATTCAACTAAATAAAATATTAAGAATGTCCTGTATTCTATACTATTTGATTTTAGTACTCAACCAAATGAAAAAAAAAAAAAAAAGTAATAAATAATAAAAATGAAAATATTACACAATTTAAACTTTCATGAATATTTTCAATTATAATTTCACTAAAAATAATCTCTTTTTTTCAACTCTAAACTAGTTGATTGAAATTTATTTAATATTTAATATAAGTATAAAAATATATTACTATTTTAAATACAATTACTTATATTTACTGTAGATGTAAAAAAACAAAACTTAATTCTAAATAAACTAATACTTTTAATTTGTCATTAAACAGAATTAACATCAGTATATTTTGCTTGCATACTTAAATAATCTGAATGATGTAAATTATTTAATATTCTTTATTTTTCAATTAGAATAGATTAATAATTAGGTAAAATCATTTTTTTTTTTTTTTTAAAAGTTGTCATATTTATAAATTCTAGTTAGAAATTTTTTTTTGGTAATTACTATTAAAATATTATAATAGATGATACTATTATAGTTAAATTGTGATTAAATATTTTCAATTTTCAATAGGTAGCCATGAGCATTTTTAATATAGTATAGTATTATAGTTGAGAATGTTTCAAATAGTTCATAATTTATATAATGTACAGTAGTTGATATATTTTAAATATATGTTCAAATGTATTTTATCAAATTTTAAGAATATTTTCTTTTTTGGAAGGAAGGGGAAATATTTCATAGATATTGGTGATTTAACTGAATAACAAAAAAAAGATTTCAGAAGAATTTGTTACATGCAACATTTTTTGAGTAGCTAAGGCCCCATAACCTTAGTTAGTACATCACTAACCTTAAATAACTAATTAAGTATTTAAATTTAAGGTTCTTTTTGTATCATTAAAATGAAGTATAAGATTTGTATAAATTTAGTTAACAAAAAATTGACAATTTAACTAAACATTTTCAAAAAAAAAGCACTTCTGAAATCCATTTTTAATATGGTTGTTATCATTTATATGAATAAAATTGAGATTTTTTTACTAATACAACTAAGTGTTTAAAAGCTTCAAAAAAAAAAAAAATAAAATAAAATAAAAAAAAATACCGTTAAAAATAAAGAAATTCTTCTTTTTTTTTTATTCAAATTCTATATTATTGAATCATAATTATTAAAAACCACGTATACAAAAACATAAGATAAACTTTATACTTTATGTTAATATACTATCTTTAAACATATTAAAAAAGTTTTATTATAACTGTTAACAACTGTTTTTGTTACCTTACAAAAATGTTTCTTTGTGAAAAAAAATATTAATAGTTTAATTAAACAGGTTAAACATAAACCATAACAGCCTTATCAATTTAAATTATTTCATAAAAAAAATTTTAATTGCAGTAAAATAATTGCTTTATCTGCTATAATAATATTAAAACTGATCTTTTGACTTATAAGAAGTTAATTTCTAATTCCGTGTCTACAGATGAGTACATATTTTATTCATAAATACAAATATTTATATTTGTATCTATTTTCACTGATGGAATTATGTTATTATGAGTTTATAAATTATAAACAATGTCAAAAATATTAATTAAAAGTTGATTTAATTTTTCTTAAATATATTTGAATCCTAGCAAAAATATAATTTTTCAATACAATGTCTTTGGATATTTTAAGTAAAAAAGATAACATTAATAAAATAGTTTAACGATAGTAATTACAAATCAAATTCTTGTACATTTAAATAGATTAATCTTGAATAAATTACTTCCAGTTAGTTTTACAATTAGTTTTTAAATTGTCCACCATTATGTTCAGACTTATTGTAAGATTCAAATAATTGCTTTGCCCAATTTAAACTCCGCTCTTGCTTTGTAAGTAATTTATACTAAATAAAAAAACTCATTTAAATATTACAATCAACTAAATACACAATCAAATAATTAATACCTTTGCATTCAATAATCTTTCTGGATTGCATATAATAAAAGTTGATTCCTCTGTAGGCGAAGTACCAATGACTTCTTCATTTACTTTTGGAACATCTAATTTGGGTTTGTCTGTAGCTTCCTCATCTTTTTGTTCGGATGATGGATTGAAAACTTTAAAAACAAATCCTTCTTGATTGATCTGTTCAATTGAATTTTTTCTTTTTACAATATCCACTAAAATACACATAAATAACATATAAGCCATAGTACAAAGCAATCATTAATATTTAACTATTTTTGTAATATATATATATATATATATATATATATATGTTATGTTTTGGCAAAGCAAGAAATAATTTGGTTTAACAGATAGTGATATTTAAAATATTTTTTTGGAGAGAGGAAGTAAATATTTAGGTTTCATAAAGTCTATTGGGAATTATTTAATTTCATGTCTAATTGATACATGGGAAAATATTTATTAAATGGTTTTCACGAGAGTAAGAAATAGTTTCTTTCAACTTTTACATTATTGAAGAAATGTTAGAAAAACTATTACTAATAATAATGGGCAACAATAATGATATTGTTCTATATTGTTTGGGATATCGAAATCAATATTTTATTATTTTATATAAAAGTCTTAGCTAATAGATTTAATTAATTGTATTGTATTGTATAATAAATAATACCTGTTAACCAATAAAGTTTGATATATTATTAATTTAACATTTATAGTTATTTATTTATATTAATTACTAATTTTAATAAGTAATAAGTAATAACTAACAGGCACATATTTGAAGGGGGATGGTGATGGAGGCGATCGTTTCTCCCAGGACCGTAAGTATTATAGTCTATCTTATAATTTATAAGATTATAAATATTATATAATCTAATATTTAAACAGATGTTTAGAAATGTATTACTAGACACAGCATTTTTTTTTTTAAATACAAGACCGGCACATTTAATAAAAATGTATTATAGAGGATTTAGACTATTCGTACAAAAATGAATTGTCTCCCACGCGATGAGGTCTCAGATATGTGCCTAATAACTGATAAGGATATCTAATAACGAATCAGCAATAAAACTAAATAGTAATTATTAACATGTGTATTTTCGATATTTTCAATATAAATACTAGAAAAACTAGGACAAAATTATATTGTTGACCATCATATTATTAAGTTTTACACTAAAAGTAGCATTTTGAATTTTAATGTGCTTTTAAATCTAAAAAGTGAATATATATTCATTATATTCAAAGCTTTATCAAATGATCAATAAGTTACATTCATTCAACATGCCAACACACGAGTGTTTTACGTTGAACAATTGCAATAACTTTTGATTTCTTGAACATTTTCAATTTTTTTTTTTAATTATCAATTGCCATCTCCGCTATATTTAAATTAATTTTGTAATTTTGTAATAAAAAATCAAGAAATTAAAAATTTTCTATTTGATATTTAAAAAAATCAAAATAACCATGTTGTTGATAAGGTTTTTAAAACATATTCGCTAAAATGAAAAATGTTCAGCTGTTTATTTTCTACAATTTTATATTATTTCAAATAGATTTTCTGGATAATCAATAATCTTTATAACACTGATAAACAAAAAATAAATTTTAATTTAAGCAAACTAACATTTTTTAATTTAAGCAAACTTTAAAAATTTTTAATACCAACATTTTTTTTTAAATCAAATTTACAAAATAGTTTTCTCAATTTTTTTAAATATCAAATAGAAAATTTTTTAATTTTGCATACAAAAATTAAAAAAATTGAAAATGTTCAATAAAACAAAAGTTATTGCAATTGTTGGTTCATCGTGAAACACTCTATATACTTACAAACATTTTTTTGAAGCCAGTTTTCATCATGATCTGTTTTGTTAACAATTTCAGATTTTCCAACTAACAAATCATCTTGTACCCTTTTATTATTTTCATTATCATCGAATGTCTTGGAACTTTTAGATTGATGATGATGATTTTTAAAAGAAGAATTGGAGTTATTTGATTCATAACTAGAAGATGAACTTTTTCTATGTTTTTTTTTCGAATGACTTTCATCTCTACGGTAGGAACGGCTAGAACGTTTGTGTCTTGACGACGAATAATCTGATGAACTGTTGGATCTATGTCTACGCTTCGATTTCTTATGGTACCTGTTATTTAATTAAAATATTTAAATAATAATTAGCCTTAATTTTTAATTTCATAAATATGATATAAATTTTATGTACAAGTACATAGATTATTGAAATTTAAAAAGATTAGTTTATAAAACGTCTATACTATATTAACTATTTTTAATTAATAATATTGACATAATTATATAATATCTTGTTAAGTTTATTAAAATTTTACATTATCCTATTTAAGTGTTAATGTAAAATGTAAATAATACATTTTTTAGGAAGGAATCTTCATTGGATAATGTATATATTCCTGATAGTACAGAGTACAGACATGTAAGACCTATCTAAGAGCAAGAAATCAAAGATTTTTTACTAGTAGCTTGAAATAGAAGATCTTGACCTTGATTGTTTAGGATTTTTCAAAATTAGTAAACTAGAAACAATAAAAATGTGTTTCTGTGGTTATTAAAAATCATTCAATTCAATTTTTAAAAGATTTCAAACTAAAGACTAAAAAAGATTTATTAGTATCACATTTAGAATGGTTCTCTCAAAAATTATGAAATTATGAATTTTTACTTAATTTGAAATTAAAATTTGGATGAAATTAGATATTTAAACAAAGAAAAACAAATTTAATTATGTTGTTATTATTTAAAAATATTATTTGTGAGGTCTTGAAAATGTTAAAGTATATTGTTATATTTTGTATACATAATATCATTTTCAAAACATTTCAATTAATTTTAACATGTCTATTTATAAAAGTATACCCTAAAACTATTCACATTGTTATATGGTCAGGTGATATTAACATAAATGTTGATAATTAACAACCATAAATGATATATATATATGCTATTATAATAATTAAATATTAATTATATAATAAATGTATGTTTTCTGTGAAAATTAAATCAACTTATAATAATACTAATAAAATGAAATATTAAAAATCAGTAACCTGCTGAATCATGAGATACAATGTTAACCCAGCTACTGTACAAAACAGCTGTATACGAATTGTGTCTCAATATACGAAAATATAAATCTTGATATCTAAGAGTTTATCACCAAACATTATTGTTAGTGGCTGAAAAACGCGTGGACGCAATTTGTACATGTCTCAAGAAAACCACGAACGCAACTCGGATATGTCGTGACAAAAACACGGACGCAACTCGGACAAAATATAATTCATGGACGCAATTCGAATGCATTGTACAAAACATATACTTACTTGACAACTTTTTATGCATATATTTATTAAAATAATATAAAAATCTAAATCAAAACTATCCATAAGTGCAATTTTAAATTCTTTATATTTTTATATATTAAGTAGTGTAACTTTTGAATTTTATTAAGAATATGGATTTTATTCTTATTTTACACCAACAAGTTATGAATTATTATTTTAATTATGTATACAATTTTAACATAAAAAAATACCTTGATCCAGATTTACTTGAATGCTTTTTTCTTGAATATCTTGAATTATCTGTAGATGAAGAACTTGAAGACCTATAAATAAAACATTGGTTAGTAATTAAATTAACAAAATAATAAATTAAATTGATTGTTTAGTATAGAATAAATTGCATACAAAATAACACAATACTTTTCTATAAATTATAACTAATATTTTTATTCCAGGAAATTTAATTGGTATAGGTAAATAAAAAAAAAGTATAAATAATTGTAATTATGAGTATTAAAATATTTATTTTTTTTATGAATACATTGGTATCATATAAAAAATTAGAGAGATCGGCAAACCAAGGGTATAATAAGCGTTAATAAAGTTTTAACTAAAAATAAAGTAACTTATGGTTTAATCCTTCCAAATGTTTATGAATAAAATTCATAATAGGCTACTTATATAATAATACATTTGTTTGATCACTATAATGTTAAACGTTTTAACTCTAAAAAGTATTTTAATTTTATTGTTAATAAAATCATTTTAATTCTTACAAATTTATTTTTAATACTTTAAACTGAAAAAATTAAATTTTAAAAATGTTTTTAAAGTATTTTGATCCAAATCATATTTGATCAAAGTTATAGAAAAATAAGTAATTAATTATTTTATAATAATATCTATTTAATTTTATACTGCTCTTTAATGACAAGTTAAGACATATATGCATAATGAGCAATGTAAAATCTAAAATTCTGATACAAAAGAAAATGTTGAAGTCTTTTAAAAAAAAAAGGTCATTTAGGAACTTACTAATTTACCTATGCATTAATTATTAATATAATTTAAGGTAAATTTTTAGTCGGTCAAGTAACCAATAGTATATTGTCATAGTTTTAATACATTATATAGTCATTTTCACACTGTTCTATACCATTAAGTTTAAACCGTATATAATGCTTTAATAACAATAATTTTGAAGGTTCCTACTACTTTAAAACTACAGTGTTCCAGTGCAATGCACTGTTAGTTAAAACTTAAATTTGACACTATTAATGATTATTATAATATACAATCTAATATAACTGGTTTTAAGTAAATTTTCATTGGTAATATTATTATAGGTTCATAATGAAAAACGGATAGGTATAGTGCACCTAAACTTAAACTAATTCATTATAAACACAACAATAAGATAAAAAGTGATAACGGAAAAAATTAATATTTTAATAAACTAAAATAAAAAGGATTGATGGTTAGATTATGTCTGGCTATAAATTTACCATGTCTTTACTTACAATAAAAATACATACAAGCATTTAAATACTCATACAAATAGTATTATTAAAAAGTAAACAAAAATAGTAAATTACATAAATATTTCATTATTCTCCACTTTTCAAAATTTATCAAGCCTGACACTGGTGAGCATAATGATAAATATAAAAATACATTAATTCTTTTATACATAAATATGTATAATATAATAAGTTCATACTTAATATATAAAGTATGTTCAATGAATACTGATATTAATTTAATTAAAAAAATTGTCAAATGGTTAGGAAACTTAATTTTTATAATTTCGTATTTAAAAAGTAACATAATATATAAAACAATTTATAAATATAAAATAATTATCTATGAATAATAAATTCTAAATTTTAAATCATGATAATATTTGAAATGATACTCAATGAAAAATTTAGTTGAAAATTCTGAACATTTAGTAATCCTCTTATAGAAATAGAAATATTGAACATTTGATGTATAAATATAATTTATTATAAAATTCAAACCATAATTTAAAACATTAAAGATAATATTAATAACAGTATGAATATTTCATGATGAGTATAAAATAAGAAGAAAAAAATGAATCTTTTGTAAAAAATATGTTATTTTAATATTAGTGTCCATCCAAATTTCTATTTTTATAATATCTAAAATGTTTAATATATTAATTAAATAAATAAATCATTAAAACTCATGAGACACCTTTTAAAATTATTTTTTTAATTATTGTACAGAAAAAAAAATTTATAATTACCATGAATGAAGAAATTATAATATATAAATTTAAATACAAATTATTAATCAGTCAATACTACAAGAAAAATTAAATTGTGAAGTTTTAAATTAAAAATTGGTGACGCTCACCTGTGCCTTTGGTTATAATAACGACTATAACTTCTAGTTCTGTCACGCGAGTTTGAATCACTCGAATACTTACTCATAGTTATTCCAGTTTTTATTCCTATAAATAGAAATAGCAATGTAATTATTTTTATTTTTATTCTATTGTATACCAATAATTATTTTATAATACACTTATTATTTTAACAATTTTTGACGGATATGCAAAATCAATTAATTATAGTCATAACATAAGGAAAATAATTTTAGCAAGTCTAGAGCAATCCCCTATTCCACCCACCAAAAAAAAAACTTAAGAACTAGTGATACCAAATTTTATGCAGTTAATTTTAAGTCATATTTATTTAAATGACCTTAAATGGTATATATAACCCAATCATAATTTATTACACTTATGATAATTATATTTATAGTACAAAAAACATTTATTAGAAATATTTTAAATACAAAAAACTCTATTCACATAATTATTAAAAGATTTAATTTTTTGATTATCTAATAACATCATTCAATTAAAAAAGGAAGTTTTATACTAAAAAAAAAAACATGAATGATAACTTATAGTTTTGGATAGTCTATAAAGATATAATTAGAAATAACATGGATTAAATATACTTAATATACTTAAGTATATTCAATCTATGGAAATAAACTCTAATAAGTTTAAATAAAAATTGTTAATAATTTATTTTTCTTTTTTTCTAATAAACTAATATGTAATTTTAAAGAATTGTAATAATAGTTTATTATTAACTAAGAAACTCATGAATAATATTACATTTGAATTTAATGTTTTAAATATGGAGACTAAACCACAAAATTGTATTTTAATTTTGCTTGAACTAAAAAAGTAAAATTAAAAGTAACAGAATTAGTGAAGTTTTTATAGTTTTTAATAATAAATATCATAGAAAAATTGATACATATATTTACTTAGTACTTATTGAAAAAAAAAGTAGAATCAAGTTACAGTTAAATCATTGATCTCATAAACATATATTAATGGGGACTTCTCAACAAAAGACTGAAAAAGTGGATCTCAAGAACTAAAGAATATTATAAATATACACTTTTTAATATTTAAGAATATATTACTAAATATAAGCTAATAAGACAAAGTATTCAAATCAAATGCAATAATGATATCACCATTTGTTACTCGTTTGATATATAGTATGAAATTGAAGATAGTAAAGCATCATGAATACTGATAAAATAAAATTTAGATTAAATATAGTATGATTTAGTATTTACCATATTAAAAACTTTACAAAAAATTTGTGTAAATAACATGGAAACTGTATTAATATTATGCAAAATCTCTAATGTAATTTTTTTTAATATACTGATTTTTTTTTTTTTTATAACCAATGTTATATTTCTAATCAAACTACACAGGAACATACTGAAGATAAAAACATCAGTGTAATCTTTTTTTTGTAAGACTGATCAAACATTTTTGATACTATTTTTTAAAGTACACAATTGGAACGATAATTTATTTAACTAATTAAATCATGCCTTCTATACAGGTATAACAAAACTTGACTTCCAAGAAGTAGAAAAGAATCAGTAGAAATGGCTAGATTAAATAGATATAACAAGGTAACAGTTAATACTAAATATTAATACCTGGGCTACAGTAATTTGGATTTTGGCTAGTTTTATAAGTAATAATTTAATCAATTTAGAACATCAGTAGTAATTACGTACATAGAAAATAAGTTAACCGAGATATATTTAAATCTGGAAAACTTTCAGCTGGATTATATGAACTGAGGTCATTACAGATTTTATGTAAATACTTTGAATTAACATAAGTTATTAAACCAAATCTTTAGATTCTTTTGAGCAAATTTTATATTGTTAATCAATTTTATTACGTTATTAATTTTATTAATAATATTAATGGTATTTTATTCAATTGATTTAGGAACATTTCATGATTTGAAATAGAAATAATTAAAGTAGTAAAATATAGATTATTAACAAAAAATTATACATGCACATAAAATACGCATACACAACAGTTATCATATAATAGATTACTCATTATTGATTTCAAAAGGTATACTATTTAAATGAACATTATAAGCATTTTCAAATTTTAATATTTTAAACACGCATAACTCAATTAAAAATTAAAATCAAAAAAACTGATAGAATACTTGTATAATTTTTACTTATAAATTTGAATTAGGTTAATTTACTATGATATTAAAACTAATAACATGAAATAAATACTACATAATACAAATTTACTATGTTGTATATTTATGAAACAAAGACAACAAATGATGGCATCATGTCTTCATATCTATCACTGAAAAATCAAATGTTTTAAGTTCAAGGTCATGTAAATGTAATTAAGAAACACGTATTTGTGTTATAACAGTTATATGATTGTATCATTTGACTACATTTATAATATACATGTAAATGTATTTATTACTTTAGTAGGCAGTTAATAACAAAAAAATTACTTATGTGCAAAAAAAATGGGAAGTAATATATTATTTTAGTATCTTACCCACATCCAATGGCGAGAAATATATATGTTCTTGATTCAACTTGTGCAGTCACGTAAAACAAGAACAAAATTTAAATTTACAAATTCCAATGATGCACTAACTACCTAGGTACAAACTACAAATGTACAATTCAAAATTTCAAAACATTGTGATTTGTGAAGTACGTAACATTATAATCAAAACAATAATATTGATAACAATTCTGTGGAGGTTAAATATAATAAAGTATGGTAATGGTAATAATGGTACTATGGTGGAGGTCTATACTCAATAGGTACCTAATATGCATAGTAAATAATAATTTCGTTTTAAAATGCTCAGTAAGCACAGATATTTATTAACTTCCTTATGCATGACTTACCCAGTTATACGATGCATCAATACGTACTTATTAACTTACGATAAATACTACACAAATACACAATATAATATGAACCATATAAACTGAACAAATCTAACATAAACATATTTATTTTTTTAAATTAATTTTCAATATAAATTTGTTGTTTAATAGAAACCATTAGAACAATGATTGGTACATAACGGACAAATAAATGAAAATAACAACATTGTCAATGAGCCATATGACATATATTTGATCGTCTTCCTTGATCTCTTTTTTTCTTTTAAATAGGTATTTTATGAAAAATGAAAATGGGTGTTTAAATAACTTAGTAACTCACTTATATCTATCTATATAAATATATAAAATAAATTAAAATAGTTTTATCGTTTATATCTAATAATAAATATTTACATAAATAATACAATCTTATAGGTACATTAAAACATAAATATTAAAATTTTAGCTATAACCAAGTAATCACAATATGTTGTTACTTGTTGACGTCTTATAATATAGGTTGGTAGGTAATGACATAGATTAATATATATATATTTTATTTTTTTTAATCTATGGTATAATAAATAATAATAAATACAAAAACTAAAATAATTTCTTTCCTCCTCAGATCCCTTGAACGTTTTTAGACGAGACACTTTGTCGCTGGCTACATGTGTACTTACGAAAAAATCGTTCGACTAAGATAACATTGTTATACATATATATATGCGTACATATGATACACAGACATGGAGTGTGTGTCGCGCCACCGAATTTGCGTGTCCCGTACTCCTGTCCCCGCGAGTCATCAGAAAGTGTCTCATCTGAAAGTGCTCTTGATTGAATATTTCACTAATGATAATAATATATAATATACCTTAATATCTATGTGACTTTGTAAATAAATTTAAATAATTGTCAATAATTCGCCGATTCCATAATTTTGCTATCGCCTGTCAGTGATTTACATTCGTGCGAAGATTTTTGACGTGCGGCAGATACTAAATTTGTATTTTATTATCAAGGTATGTTAGCAAAAAACAGTAATTTGTTAATAAGTTGATTTTTATACATTTATATAAAAATATATAATAATAATTTTCTTACTTTATATACTAATACATAGATCGTAAATTCTTATTTTGCGCATTTCTTTTGTCCATTTAAGTGTTTAATACGTAAATAAATACCTACCCAAATTTCGTCAAAATGAATACCTATAATAAACCCAATGTATTCGATAAAAATTAAATCTACCTATAACCTATAGGTAATACCGATAACGATAAGATTTTTTTTTTAAATAGCTTAAGGTATTTTTTAATATTACCATTAATGATCTTTAACGATATATTTTAAAGTTGAATAATGTATAGTATATAAATTTTGTTAGTAATTAATAAATTAATTTAAATAAAACATGTTGCCATGTTTGAGTTATCTCTTCCGGATTTATAATCTAATAAAATACAGGAGTCACTAAATGGCGGCCCACAAACACCGTTATGGTCAAAGTAGACTATTGGGCAATGTATACTTTATCCGGTGTTTTTGGTCAATATGTTAAAAATTCTATTTTTGCCAAGCAAGGCTATACAGTATATTTTGACCTGTCTAAGTTACTTTGCCCGTAGTAAACTAGGCATTGTAGCTTAAGCTATAAACAAAACTTTCCATTTGAATAATTTTTTTTTTAATATATTGAACATTTAAGAAAGAGTAGATATAGTGAGGGCCGAGAGGGATAGGTATTAGGTACTATATTACAGTTAATTTAGTCAGTATTATATTTTTTGGAGTTATATACGTACTTTTATATTCATATTTTATAAAGTAATTGGTATGAGAGTATAGAACTAATAGGTACTATAATATTATGAAACTATTGTCTGTTGACTGTTGGTTCTTCAAATACTAAAATGTACCTACTACGAGGTACCAACATATAAAACTTTCAATATTGTCTATTTAGTTATCGTTATTTTAGTTTTTGTTATGATATACATTATAATGACGCTGGTGATAAATAAAAACACTACATGTCTAATGACAAACCTAAATTAAATAATTATACATTTTTTGAAGTTTTTTTGAATATTTCTAAGGTAGGTATCTAGTAGGTACCTACCATTAAAAATAAGAAAGACAAATTCAAATTGGTTCATACCTTCAATTAACACAGTCCTGGAAAGCTTTGTATAACAACTATGTACAAATCCAAACTATTACTATTGATTTTATGATTTGTTTCATGATCCATAGAATTACGTACTATAATTAGAAATTACGCAGGAAAAATAAAAAAATTAAATGACCCTTTCACCAGCTAATAGTTTTATTGTTTAATTAGATATTATCGTCCATCAATACTCGATATACTTTGGTATGTATACAACTTGTACAAAACTCATCAGTTATCATTATTCAATATTCAGAAACCATTGATATTAAATATATTATGAGTTCATGACATTTCTAATTTCTATATAGGTACACTAAATATACGCATTTTGGTTAGTCTAATAGAGAAAGAAACGATGGTTCTCACTCACATAGAAGCTTTAGACTTTAGAGCGATAAAGGAACTAACATTTAAACAATAAATGGCGAAAAGAGAAAATACGCAATTATGTTGCGGTTAATAATAATATGGTATAATTGTGATAGAATTTTAAACAATGCGGCATAATTCTAGTTTGGCTCCTAAGCGATTTTTTTGGAGTTCTTTTTTTTAATATGAGTGTTTTTGTATACTTTATCTTATGGTAAAATTTAATTGATTTGTTTTATTTATCTATTTTTTAGAATATTATCCAATGGCGGAAAAAAGCATTAACTTCAGAGTAGTGTATTACGATGTAAGTACCTACTAAAATACTAAATTTAGTAGCAAATAACTCATTCAGGTATAAAAGTCTTCAACAAAATAACTATTGTCATTTGTCATTTACACTTGATTGTAACTATTGTTGACTCAATCGGATCGAAATCATACTTATTATCCATTTTGCATTAATTAGGTACACAAAACTTGTATGTAAAATAAAATACATCTATATATATATATAAATGGAGCCAAAAATGTATAACAATTCATCAATTGAGAACGGTTGGGCCGATTTGGCTCAATTTTTTTTTTTTAATTGTTCGTAATTGCCAGGAGGTTTTTACAAAAAAAAATTTTGGAAAGTCTGTGAGATTAATTTAGAATTTTCATGTTTTTCGCACGGTCAGCTGTACATTGCCAGTTCGCATGTTGGCAAACCGTCTTCGTTGTTTGTTTTTGTGCCAGAAAACAAAAAACGAAAAGCATTGTTTATCATATTGCATTCAACTGATTTCTGTTTTAATTCAAAAAATTCAATAAATAAATTCTTGAACTATAAGTTTTATTATCACTCTAAAGTTTATTAAAAGGCGTTAAGTTCGCCGGGTCCACTTAATATTTAAAATAAAATTTTGGCAAAACAACGTTTGCCGGGTTAGCTAGTTTGATATAAAAAAAGAAGTAACAATATAAAATTAATGAATAAAAAATATATGAAATTAATTTTATGTACCTACACAAATTATTTGAACATATTTAGCTATTAAAAAAAAAAAATCCAAATCCTTTAATTAAAATAATTTTTTAGTTATATTTATAATTTATTTATTTTAAATATAATTTATTATTTTTGTACTAGTTTTTATTTTATCTGCAATGAGATAATTAATCACTCATAAAAATCGTTTGTATTTTTGTGTAGTCTTAAAGATTTTTTTCTAATATAAAATATAAATACTAATGAGTACCTGGATAATGACTAATTAGTAGGTATAGGCTAATTAGATGTCTATTGTTAAGGTAGTTTAGGAAATTGTTATTTAATGTTTATTGATTTTATAGCACTATGTATAGGCTATATAGTTTACTTGATATATATGTAGGTATTAGTTTTTTGGCTTAGGTACTGAAAATATATAACTAGTGACTAGTTGTTATGTAGTTAATATGAAATACAATTTAAGTTTTAAAACCGCCGAGTCATGTGAAATTGACGCCGAAGATTAGCCCGCAATATATATAATATATATATAGAGTATTTGCATTTTAACCACATTATTTCCAACTTGAAATGCACATCGGTACCTATTACTAAAATTAAAGTAGAAGTTGATAGTATTTTATGGTTAATTAAGTTCACGAGGAGTTGAATCGTAAAGAATAAAGACATCTACAAACTGTAGATATTTTTATTTATCACTTACATGGGCATAAAAATAAAATTTACAAAATATATAAAATAATAAATGAACGACAATATTACATTGATTTGAATTTTGATTGTATGGAGGTGAATGTAAAGTGAGAATAAATAGATTGAGAAAAAAAATTATCAACAGTTACACCAACGAGCCAGAAGATCGAACCTTAACATGGTTTTATAATATTTATTATCTATATTACCATTATATCAGAATGGAAAATTAATAATAATTATTAATATTATTCAAAAGTAAAGAGAGCGAAGAAAAACAACGGACGTCCTCTCCAAGCCCCCTCATCTCACGATTATCGACGACGTGTTACAACCGCACAGCGGCGCCGCCTCAGCATCCGGCGGATAACGAGTGACGAGTGACGACGATGACGACGACTGCAACGCCGACAACGGTCGTCATCAGCTGTTCAACGGAATGCCATCTGTCTCGGTGCAGTAGGGTCTCGAAGTGGGGAGTTTTCGGTGGCGCGTTCCCTCTTCACTTCCACCGTTATACCTGCCAACGACGCTCAGACGAATCCGTTTCATCTACGACGAAACTTGTATACAACTTCACGCACATAACGTAATAATAATATAATATACGCGAACGCGCGCGCATATACATATTATACACACACACACATACATACACATACAGATTTTTATGTATGTATATATGTATGTATATGTATATATATACACGCGTGTTGTGATCTTTTTTTTCTTTTATTTGGTTTTTTGCGCTCTTTTTCTTTTTCTTTTTTGTCCCCTATTCTGCCGGACCGGAGAAACATGCGGATCGCATAGTCGTCTCTCCACGATAGCGTATTGTTTTTTTTTTTTTTTAAACCGCACTGCAACACAACTGCCCGCGCCACCCGACAACGACAATTAATACACAACAATACCTGTAGTAGTTGTAGTAATAATAATAATAATAATTATTATTATTATTTGATATAATCTCGCGTCGCCTGCCGTTGTTACCGTGTCCGACACACAGACGTCCGCCGAACGGTTTACCGCAGTACATCAGCATCATCATCGTCGTCGTCGCCGTCGTTATTTATTAAATTAATATCAGTACTACAACAGTCTTGTCGTCGCACAGCCCATTGTTTCTCCAAATATACATCACAAAAACTACAGTGTTATCATCGTCGCCGCCAACGTTTTTTTAACAGTTACTGCAACAAAAATCGTTGCAAATTATTCGATCACTTTCAGCTCAGTACACATTTAACTATCAACATGTCTGACGACAAAGTAGTGGGTCACCGGCTCCAGAGTTTCAAGCATAGAGGAAAAACCGAAATCGTAAGTACATTATTCAAATATGTACAATAATGAATAAACATACCAGTAACCAATTCAATTTATACAACTTTTCAATAGAAGCAAATTATTGTTTGAATTATTTTTTCTGAACTTGAACAACATCTTATTTTTTTTAAAACCTATGTTCAGATCGATAATGTTATTCTTGGTTTCTTCTGGTTAGTCTTTTCAAAAACATTAATATTTTGAGTGGTTACCTTATTTGTTGCGTATGTATATTAGTCGTTATACGTATCAAACTACATTGTTCCTCAACATCAAAAGAATTATGTTTGGTCATATCTTGTACTCGAATCTGCATCTAAATTGCTAACAATGTATCAAGAGGTAAGAGACTTTTCAGATGGCTGTGTAAGATAACATAGACACATTTTATACAGTTTATGATTAAACATTAATTGTCTCTATTAGGTGCTATGATTTTAGATGAGTAGTATTTTGGTAGGTGTATATTTACTATCTAGCTATTTTAGTTTATACTATTTCAATGGTTAGGTTTAGAGAAATTAAATATGTTAACACATTTTTTCTACATAAGATATACATCTACTCTTTTCTATTATATTTATTAGATTGAAATACCAATAGATTAAAACAATTTTATGACTTAAAAGCTTAAAATATTTCTAGAGTATAAGAAAATATATTTAAATATCTACCTGGAATTTATTAATTAAGTAAAATTTAGGTATCACAAGGTTCAACTATACCACCTAGAAAATCTTTATTATTTATAAGCTACTATATAATTTTTATAATGTATCTATCCTAATCAGTGGCATGGCAATGGGGGTAATTGAGAGATGGTCGTCTTTCAGTTTTTTAGAGAGTGGTAAATGTCATTGGGCAGATGGAAAATAATTTAAATTCATTATTATGAATTTAGAAAAATAATACTCACAAAAAAATATTTTTAAATACTTTTTAATAGTTGGTTGATGGGTGAATGGGTAGGTGGATATTGAAAAATATACTTGCCTTTGAAAATATTTGAGTTAACCATGCCACTGATCCCAATTAAGCAGAAATAAAAAAAGTAAACATTTTTTATGATGAAATTAAATAATTATTTATGCTTGATCAGCCTTGTATTGTTCTTCAAAAAACATTTTTCCTGTTTGTATTTGTATGTACATGTATACCCTATGTATTAACTTAAATATATAATTAAATATATTATTTACTAGTTTCTAAATGGTTTTTTAAATGTTAAGTACATATTTCATATTTATTTACAATGCTACAATATGATACATCAATTCCTGTACCTATATTAATATATATTAAAGGTAATCTAAATAATATTAATTAACTTAAAATTCTTAAACCTTATGCTTTATGTTTGTGTAATAGATAATCACTAAAATGTTTTGTTATACCTGGATTATACCTATAAATTGTGATATGTTCTCTTTTTAATTTAAGTTCTAATTCTAGAAAAATCAGTAATTAACAATTTACTCATTTAATAGGTATAGTCTATGTATGTAGAATATGCCAATTGAAATCACTTGCACTGTAATTTTCAATGCATTATGATTTATAACTTAATTTAACAACTAAGTAAGCAATTATTTGTCAGTATTTCCTATAAATGTTGAATATGTGTGCAAATTGTATGTTAATATTTCTATTTTAAGTCAATTTAAAAAAAGTCTTGATTTTCTTCCTTTACATAACACGTTATGTATATGTTAGGTACTTTGACACTCATAAAAATTAAATTATATTACTTACTAAGTAAGAATTCAAAATTACAGATATTTTAAAATTTTAGAAAAGGGCTGAAATTTAATACAAATTTAGTGATAGCTTAATGAATATTTATCATTGAAATGATTGAGTTATTTGTAATTTTATAACTTCTGTATAGTTTGTTTAAATATCTAATCATTTTTATATTACCAATTGAACAATACATAATTAAATTTGGGTTATTGCATTTTTTTTATAACCATATTGTATTATTCATGATTTAATTCAGAACTTGCATAATTTAATTATTGACAAAGAATATAAAATTGATATAAAACTGTAAAATATATTATTTATTTGTTCAGTAATACTATTTTTTGTTATTGTTGTAAAAAAATGAAAACTCAAATTTTATTAATAATTTGACAAATATAATTGATTCTTAATGGGAATTAATACACAGTGAGAACAATAATTGTGCACACAATATCTTACAAATCAGTGATTTCAAAGGTTAGATAGTAATATGTTAAAATAATCAGCTGGTAAAATTAACATTTGATAACAATGTTATCATAATTTTTTTTATTTGTCTAACACATAATTTTGAAGTTTTATCAAATACTTAAATACGATATTTGATAAATTACCCCACTAAACATTTAATGAAATATTATATTTCATAACATGATTTAGTTGAAAAATGACATTTGAAACTCAAATAGTTTAAGAAAAATTAAATTATGTACCTAACAACAATCAACAACATTAGTAATGAACATTTTAACTTTTCAGGAGTTAAAGCAGGATATATTTTTATTTAAAATTAAAATTAAGTTTGAACTTGATTCATAAATATTAGTAGGGTTGAGATTTATAGACAATATAATTAATAAAAACAAGCATTTGAAATGTCAAAAAAGCATTTCATTTATAAAAAAAGCAATTACAATAATTAATTAAAAAATTAAATAGCTTCTATATTTTTTAGAAAATACAACATATATTTAACTAGTTTATATTAAAAAAAAATTGTGGACTGATGAACAATTTTGAATTTAGTATCGATGCATTATGAATATATTTTAATCTATAGGTACTTTTATAAACTTTACCTAATAACCAATAAAGTATTTAGCAATATCAATAAATATTGCAGATAATAAAACCCATTAAAAATAATTGACAAACAACAATACACTGTCTTCAGAAGATCTTATAGATTTGTATCGTTCAAACACATGTTGTGTATAAAACTATCAAATCCATTGAAAATTAAACACAAAAAAGGAATTTATAAGTTAAAAAGGCAAAAAAAAATACATCAATCATCTTAAATATTAAATGACACATATTTTTATGTAAAAATTATTTTTTTATTATTATTATTAAAAAAAAGGCTTTTGCCTTCAAATCTGAATCCTAAATATTAGTAATATGATTTTGTAAGATGCATATTTTAGTTTTGACATAATAAATACTAAACACAGATTCTACAATAAACTGATATTAAAACTGAAAAAAAAAATTAGTTAATCATTATATTTATAAAGTTTATAGAATTGTACCTAATAATTTTGTAAAATGCTTCCATATAATTTATTTCAATGTATCCATTAAAATTATTTATGTATTATAATTATTATACTGAATTATAGGAAAGGCGAAGAATTAGAAGTGAGGCAACTGTCGGTCTGAGAAAAAACAAACAAGAACAAGAGTTGATGAAACGCAGAAATGTTGGTGAAGTAATGAATGGTAAATAATTATAATAAATGTTACCATCTAAAAATGTATTAAGGGTTTTTATTAATTTTCAGATGATATAGACTTGGAAAAACCATTAACTGAACACGATCTACGTGCTTTAGTTGAAGAAGCTGGTAGTACTATTCCTGATGTTCAACTTAAAGCCATACAGTCTGCAAGAAAATTGCTATCATCTGATCGCAATCCACCAATAGATGAACTTATTAACAGTGAAATACTTCCAATCTTGGTCCGTTGTTTAGATGAGCATAATAAGTAAGCAAAATGATTTTGTATTTATAATTTTTAAACTACAAATTTTATATAATAAAATTACTCTATTATATGTTTACAAATATGCAGCATTGAAGCCTGAAATATGTATAGATAATTATATTTAAACATAGCAAATTAAATGAAATAAGCTCTAAATAATTTGTTTATGATTCAAATTTATTCAAAAATATATATAAAGCAATAACTATAAAAGTTATTGGTTATTAAAATTACTACAATTTTGTAGTAAAAATTAAATATTGATATAAAAGAGTATTATTTATAATATATTTTTTTTATTAGAGGTGAAAACCTTGCAAATATTTAATTTATTTTAGTATTAAAAATATTAAAATTTTTTTTTAAAGTAATTCAAAAAAACAAATTTTACCAATCTTACTTACAGTTAAAATCAATCTCCACTTTTATGCACATATCATACAACATTGATAATATTTTAGAATAATTGTAGTATTATGTTTACAAGTGATACAAATAAATGTTTAAATCTTAAAAATATATAAAAATATTCAGTTTCCTTTTAAGCAATAGTGAGAAAATAATAATTAATAATATAATTGATAAACTAGGATTTTCTAGTATTTACAATTATTAAAGCTGAGACTCAATTCATACACACAATATTAAATTTGGGAATCAATTGGCATAATTTGAAAATTGCTTTGTTTCGTTTATTTTTTTTTTCAATTTGAGTATGCAACAATGAAACCGTTTGTTGTTCAAAATGAGCATGAATGCAAAAAGTATCATATGACATTAATCATGTTGTAGAATTATAATATTGTACTACAAGTGATATAAATAAGTATTTCAATTTAAAAAATATACTGAAATAGTCCTATTTTCTACATATAATTGTGAGAAGTTAATGTTTCAGACAAACAATAATTAAATTCGGGAATCAACTAGTATTATTCATTTGTTGTGCTTTTTTTTTTTTTTGGTCTCAATTTTAGTGTTAATAGTGAAATCATGTTTTGACAAAATATGTTAGAATTAAAGGTTGCTATTAAACGTGTAATGAACTACATGTTTACCCATGTTTTATCTATGATGGTGTTAAAACCTGTATAATAAAAATACTCATATAGACCCCCTGTGATCTTGAATACTTATATATTTCACTACTTTGCAGTTCTGACTTATGATTGCTTTACTTTCTGTACTCAATATCATATTATATTGAATTTACTGCTGCTTCCTTTTAAAATCACCAAACATTTTTAGATATGAGGCATACATAGGTAAATGTGATGCAATAAAATTGAAAATAGCTGATAAGATAGCTTTGCGATTATTTATGCTTTAATCTTAAAATCAGTTTAATATTCTTCTACATATTATTATACTTATAGTTTAAACCTATATAATAATATATGGTAAACAAATGGATCTTACTAATTTATAAGCATAGCTAATGACTATTCATTACATATTTAAATAATAAAAAATAGGTAGGTTATTTAAAGCCATACAATTTTTATTATTAATTAATAACCAATTTATTGGAATATAATAATATAATATTATTATAAACACATGGGCTTTAATATACTTTTTGCTCCTGGACTTGGGCTCTGTATATTATATAACTGTTTTCAACCATGACCTCGAGTTTGAATGTAAAAATCATCACTTTAATACTATATTTATTGTTGAATTTTATTATTGTGTTACTAGTGATATAAATAAATCTTTAAATTTTAAAAATACATTAAAATATTAATTGTAGTCTCTACATGTAATAGTAAGAAGATAATAATATTACTTTTAAGCTAGAAATTATTTAATATGTACTATTATACATTTTAGGACTCAATTCATATAATTTTTTAATAAAACTTGGAAATCAATTAACATAATTTGACAGTTCTTTTTTTTTTTTTTGGGTTTGTATTTAAGAATGCCAGTGGTAAAGCCAGTGTGGTGTTCAAAATTAACTTAATTGCAATAAGTTAACATTCAATACCATAATATAGTGTTTAAACTTAATATTATTTATTATTGTAGTTTTTTAACAAGAGACATTTCAATAAATGGTTAAAATTAGAAATATATATTAAACACATATAAGTAAACTATTTTTTTTATTTTTATGAAATAAATTACCATAATAATATTTGCAAATGATTAAATGATAGATTGTATTAAAAACTAGACAATAATGATTCGCTTTATTATTGATTACATTTGGTTGAGTGGTGTTAAACTCATGTATTAAAGGTCAATTTACACTACAAACCTTTAAAATAATTATTAATTATACTCATATAATCATTATATATTTAATAATTATATAGGTACATTAAAATATTTTATATTATATATTAAATTAATCTAAAACTTGTATTAAAAATTTTATTAGTTTGTAATACTGTACTAATATATTTTTTTATACTTGAATAATTTATTTATAATTGTTGTTTAGTCCAACATTACAGTTTGAAGCAGCGTGGGCTCTAACTAATATCGCAAGTGGTACATCCCTTCAAACTCAGGCAGTTGTTTCAGCAGGAGCTGTTCCATTGTTTTTAAATTTATTAAATTCAACCAATCAGACAGTTTGCGAACAAGCAGTTTGGGCATTAGGTATTTAATTAATATTTTATTCAGTTTTTTTTATACTAAATCCAAAATTTATAATTTTAGGAAATATTATTGGTGATGGTCCACAACTACGCGATTATGTTATAAGTTTGAATGTTGTGCCAAGGTTACTTCTCTTTATCAATCCAGCTATACCGATAACATTTATGCGGAATGTCACATGGGTTATAGTTAACTTGTGTCGAAATAAAGACCCTCCTCCAGCACAACATGTTATAGATGAACTTCTTCCTGCTCTTAATTATTTGATTAATAATAAAGATATTAATGTAATTATAATTAACTAAAATAATTTTCAGTAATATAACACTTATTAACTTTAATACATTTTTTATTAAAGATTCTTGTTGATACTGTCTGGGCTATCAGCTATTTGACAGACGGAGGTAATGATCAAATTCAAAGAGTTATCGATAGCGGTATAGTACCTAATCTAATCCCATTATTATCACACAAAGAAGTGAAGGTTTGTAAAATTAAATAATAATTTTGAACTAGAATTATAATTCTAAAATTATTTAATGTAAAAAACAATTTAGGTGCAAACAGCAGCATTGCGTGCAATAGGAAATATTGTTACAGGAACCGATGAACAAACACAAATAGTTCTTGATGCTGGTGCATTATGTCATTTTCCAGCTTTACTTTCACATTCAAAAGAAAAAATTTGCAAAGTATTTGTTTAAATATTTTTTATTATTATTAGTTAAAAAAAATGTTTGATTTTATTTTTATTTCTCATGCATACAATTAATCACTATGCTTGTTATGTGCCCCTTATCAACAATTGTGAATAAAAAATGAAGAAAGTAGTTTTATTTTTGGAAGAAAAATATTCAAATTATTTACTGAAGAAATCATAAAATAATTTTTAAGTGTAATTAATAAAAAATAATATTCTGAATAATTTTAAGGTGTTTGCCTTAAGTCTAAATATGGGCTCATTTGGAATTCATTATATATCCCCCCTATATTTCTTATTATTATTTACAATCTGTATCATGTGTATAATAAGCAAATTTGATAAAATATAATAGAGACTAAAATTACATGACATGAATTACATGAGGTGGGAGACTATCCATTGATAGAACCCTTCAGAACAAATTACTTATTTATTTAGGAGATCTCTACACCATCGTCTTTTGAGACGTCGTGGAGGGTTGTCGGGTAGCGTGAGTGAGGATAGATGTGAGATGAGTGGACTTGGATGGTATCGTAGTTGCGCATGAAATTTAGAATAGTAATTTTTGGCTAGTTGGTCAACTGTGTCAATTTTTAGGTCTTTGTGTAGTGCTTTGTTTGTTATATACCATGGGGCTGAGGTTATAAGTCGGAGAGAGATTGATTGGAAGGATTGAGTTGATATGATTTGGGAAGATTTGGCTCAGCCCCAGATTTGTATGCCATAAGCCCAGATTGGCCTTAAGAGAGACTTATATAAAATTGATTTTGTGTGAATTGACATTTTTGATTTGAGTATAGGTCGAAGTAAGTGTAGGCGGTTATTTAATGTTTTGCGTTTAGATTTTAGGTGAGGGCCCCAGGTTAGACGCTTGTCGAGTATAAGTCCTAGGTATTTTACTTGAGAAGTTTTGGGAATGTCAACTCCCTATAGTTGCAGTGGAGGGGAGTCGTTTCTACGGAGAATGAATATTACATTGAATGATTTTTCGGGGTTAATGTTTATTCGCCACTTTTTTGCCCAACTGTTCATTAGGTCAAGGTGGGTTTGAAGGGAAGAGGAGGCAAGTGTGAGGGGTGTGTGGTCTGTGTTAAGAGGCCAGTGTAGCTGTATTGTCTGCGTACGTAGCTATAGTTGTATTTGCAACTTTGGGAATGTCCGATGTGTTTATATTAAATAAATCTGGGGCGAGATCACTTCCTTGTGGAACTCCGGCTTGTATAGAGAAGTAAGAAGAAATTGAGTTCACTTGTCTAACTGCAAATTACCTATTACAAAGATAGGAGCAAATGAGTAAGTAGTAGGGTGCTGGAAGGAAAAGTTTTAGTTTGTAGAGGAGGCCGATATACCAAACTCGATCAAACGCCTAAGCAAAGTCTTAAAAGACTCCAGAGTAGAATTCCTTTTTTTCAAATCAGGTTGCGATTTGATCTATGAATCTGTGAATTTGTTGGATTGTTGAATGATTTGTCCTGAATCCGAATTGCAAGTGAGGTATTATGTTATGGGATTTAACTATAGGTCTTATTCTTTTTAGTATAATTTTTTCAAATATTTTTGATAGTGTAGGGAGTAGACTTATAGGTCTATAGAAAGATGATAAGTGTTTGGGTTTGGAAGGTTTATGTATAAGGATTATGATTGAAAATTTCCATGTTAAGGGAAAATAGGAAAGCCCCTAAGCATTGAATTGTAAATATATGTAAGGAGTATTATTGTTTTTTTTGGTAGGTGCCTAAGTATTTTGTTGGATATTAGGTCATAACCCGGTGATTTCCCTATTTTTAATTTATTTATTATATATTTAACTTCGTTTGGAGTTGTGTGCTTTGCTGGAGGAGACATAAGCAGTGGACTGTCGAGAAAGTTATTTATTTCATCTAGGTGCTCGAGTTTGGGGTTTATGTTTGAGTAGGGAGTAAAGGTTTTTGAGAGATGGTTTCCAAAAAGTTCAGCTTTATCACTGTCTGAAATGGCTAGTTGACCATTTGGACCATTTAAAGGAGTAGATTGTTCTTTAATTTGGAGGATGTTTTTAGTGGTTTTCTACAGAGAGCCATCTTTTGTGTTAAGTGATTCATATTTTTTTTGGAAAAATGTTGATTTGTGTTGTTGAATCTGTTTCTTAATTACGTTAGTGAGATTGTTTAATATACGTTTATCAGATGGAAGATTATATCGTTGCCAGCCAGCTCGGGCCCTATGTTTCGTCTTAATTAGCTCTTGAATATGGTGGGGAAGAGAGTTTTTGAGAATTATATTTTCCGCAGGTATGTTTGTTTCGAATGATTAGTTATATACAGCGGTCTGTATTGAAATTGTGAGATTTTAGACTGCCTCCTCTATTTGTTAATTTGTTTTTAACGAGATTTTTAAGTTAGTCGTATTTTGCAGATTCTCGGAAAAGAGGTCCCAGTTGACTGGCCCTTTTGCTAGAGAAGGTCACGGAGGGTTTAGAGATATTTTACCATTTATTTGCAGAAGGGCTGGGCTGTGGTCACACGTCGGGTAATCTAAGTTTTTTATAGTGGAGGTTATGTGTCTAGGAATATTGGATAGAAATAGGTCTAGAATGTCCGGATGTCTATTTCGATGTAATGGCCAATATGTAGGTCCTGGAGGAGATATGATTGTATATCTTTTGTTTTGTAGGAAATTTAGGAACATGCGTCCCCGAGCGTTTTCGACACGGCATCCCCATTGAGGGTGTTTTGCATTAAAATCACCGCCAATTAGTGATGTGTTTCCAATCGAGTTTAGAAATTGTTCAATTTCCTGAACAGGTATTGCAGGTCTAGGTGGACAGTATACTGAGGAAATAGTTGTAGGAATATGATTTAGAATGATTTGTACGTTTGCTGCTTGAATGGTATTTGTCCGGAGGTTTGGTAAGGGTTGGCAATGTATCTTTGAAGAGATTATAATGGCAGAACCGCCATGGGCAGTTCTGTCGGGATGGTCGGCGCGGTATACATTGTAACCAAGAAAGAAATTTTTGAAAATTGGAGTGCAGTGAGTTTTGGTGATTAGTCCGATGTCTATGTTTTTTTCGATAAATAGTTGTAATAGTTCGGGTTTGTGACTTTTAAGTCCGTTCGCATTCCATAGGAATATGTTAAGGGATGTATATTGTAATTTGATGTACATTCCTTTCTGTTGTTATTATATATGTTTGTTGTACCTTATAATATTATGTAATATAATAAGTGATGTCATAGTTATATTTTATATTGTATGATGTAACATAGCATGTAGTATGTTTAACTTAAATCAATATAAATATTTTTTGTAGGAAGCTGTTTGGTTTCTCTCAAATGTTACTGCTGGAAATCAAGTTCAAGTTCAAGCTGTCATAGATGCTGGGCTGATACCAAAAATAATTACACATTTATCAAAGGTGATAAAATGAGTTTTTATTATGAGCTTAGGTTAAATATATTATGGATGAGTAACGATATTGCAATCATTTATCATTCATTAACTTAATTTGGATTCGGCTGATTAATAGTGCATTGTGGCAAAAGGAATTGATAAATATGTATTGTCTCCTGCCACTATTATTTAACAGCGAATTAAATCTAAATTAAAATAATAAGCAGTAAATTATTGCAATGGCATTGTGTATTTATAATGTTATTTATTTTAATCTATGGTAATAAGCCTATGTTTATATTATATATTATGTTTTACAATAATTGTAGAGTGAATTCCAAACACAAAAAGAAGCAGCTTGGGCAATTACTAATTTAACTATCAGCGGAAATAGTCAACAAGTAGAATGTGTTATCAGTGCAGGCGTTGTAGCTCCTCTTTGTGCTCTGTTGTCTTGTCAAGATAGTCAAGTTATTCAAGTCGTTTTAGACGGTTTACAAAATATGCTTAAAATTGCTGGTCCTGATGTTGATGCCTTAGCTAATTTAATTGAAGAATGTGAAGGTAATTTTTTATTTTTATATTTCATTTTTATTAGTTAATTATCCATTTTAATGTATTTATTAATTAATATTTACAGGACTTGATAAGATCGAACAACTTCAAAATCATGAAAGTGTTGAAATTTACAAAGTTGCATTCGATATTATTGAGAGATATTTCTCAGAGGTAATATATATCAAAAAATGCATCGATAATTTTCATCTTTTTTTTTTATTTTTATTTTAGGAATCGGCTTCTCCTACACAACCTCCATCATGCTTTGAATTCAATCCGGCTACTACAAACACTCAGTTTAAATTTTAGTTTTTTTTTTTTACTATCATTATTATTATTCAATATTGAGTAAACGCGGCTCCCTTGGACATTAAAATATTGTACCTGTGATTTTTTCAAATCATTCGCGTTGCTTTCTATCCAATTTGAATCAATTCATACTAATTCAATTTAAAAATATTATTTTTTCACGTCCATTTTTAAATTAATAGTGAATCAATTTGTTAATTTAACCTTGGGCAGAACTCTAAAGAAGAAGGGAGAAATTGAGCTTTTATTGAAAATAAAATGTTAACCATATTATTGTGTATCTAATATATTAAAAAAACTTTTCAATATTATATTGTTGTATGCATTATGTGGTTAATGATTTATTGATTACAATTTTTTAATAAAATTGGCAGCCATTTTATTCTAGTTTTGCGTATTTGATGCATCTAAATAAATCAGTTTATTTTCATAGTAAAATATGTTGAATATTCTTTTGGCTCCAGTGAATCTAATTATAAATTTAAACTGAATTTTGTTGGCATTTTATTATCCATTTAAAATGTTATACATTTTAAATATTTTTACACCACACATCAAATCCAAGTTAACTTATTTAATTACTTGACATTAAATTATTGTCAAATGCAATTAACTGTAACACCATACCATGAAATAGTATAAGTATCATTATTATGTAGTTCATTGGTATTCACTTGTTTAGAATTTAAAAAAAACCTCTGATAATCGTACATAAAATTGACTTTAATGTTTTCGATGCATATGGAATGTATTAATTTTGCTGATTTTTTTGTCTTAATTATATAGATATTTTAACTTTTTAACTGAAATTTTCATCAGTCTAAATTTATTGATACAATTTCATATTAGTCAAAAATTAATATTACCACAACAATGTATGTATCTTAACTTTTGTTTCAATAACTTATACTTTGAAAAAAGTGATATCAAATATAACAACTGTTTAACATGTTAAAATTGATTATTTTTACTATGAGCTAATAAATGTTTTATTTGTGATCATAGAATACTTAAAATTTCAATGATATTGACTATCTCAAAGTTGTGAACTATTTGCTATTTTAATTGATAATTTTTTTGTATACATATTATGTTATATTAGCCCAATTTCGCCCTTTTTATTTTAATTTTACATCTATTATGTTATATCCGTGATCATTTTTAAATGTATTTAGTATTGTTATTAAATCTACGTATTATAGAATTTTTTCATTAAAACATAATTTTACTTCCAGTCACAATTAATAAATGTAATTCAAATGTAAAATATTAAATCAAGCCTATTATTTATATGCAAATTTTTTGAATGAACATAAAAAGTAAAAATAGCTTTAACTTCATGTTTACATTTTTTGTGTAAATTAAAAAATACCATGACAATATTGTATATTTAACTATACTAGTTTACTTATTATATTAATATGAATTTAAAGTGCTATGTGTAATAACTTAAAGACATCTTGTACATTGACAATTATTTGGTTGAAGTATGCGTTTTGTTTTTCCTTCGACCATTGACACTTTGCTACCAGATGGAAACTTAATAATGAGATCTAACGAACCTTCGTTTATTTCAATATAATTTAAATAATTGTTTGTTTCAATCATTATGTTATTATTGATGTTTAACTTGTTATCAATTTTTTTTGTTGAAACTGTACTTTTTTTCTGGCTCTGTCTAGACTTGTTCAATACTTGATGTTTCGTATTTTTAATAACCTGTAACAAAATTAAATAATTTACATTTAAAAATATTTTTATACTCAGTTTGGACAATTTTTAATTTACCCCATCGTTATGGATGGATAAACTCCGTAATTTTTTCGATAATTTTTTTTTTGGTGGATCCCATGGTATTCTCTCCTCTGGTATGTTGGTCTAATTATTAACATAATATAATATAGTTATCAACTTAATATATTGAGGATCTGTGTTCAATTATTTTCACCTTAGAAATTGACAAATTTGGATTACATGCAATACACCTTTCGTTTTTTATTTCAGTTTGTATTTTACCAGACTCTGATGATTCTTCAATATCTACAGTTAGCTTGTTATTATTTTTTGTAAATAAATTGACTCTATGGAAAAATCTAATGTATCAAATTAATTAAAATATGCACTTTTATGTAAATTATATTAAAAAGTAAAGAATGTTATCCTATTATTATTTACAATTAATATTGCTCATTGTTTAATTAGGCACTATTTAATATTTTGTACTATCTCGTAACATTTTTTTTTTACCAGTGATAACTCCCACTTAAATAGACTTGTTGGGTCAGTTCACAATTATTTTGATATTATGTACATCACTATAAAAACTTATTTTACCCATTATGATTTTATGTTCTTTACTGTGTAGGAAATAAGATAATTCAAAAAAAAAAAAAATGTGATCAGACTTTTTTTATTTTGTCATGATCTAAATTACAAATTTTGTTTTAAGATTTATCTTTTTTCTTGGAACTGAAATTTATATGCTGTAAATAATATTGAATGTAAGATATCGCTGGTTGATATAAAATATAATATACCTATAATCTAAATGTATAAAATATATCGTATTATCATACATTTATATTATTCAGTATTCAGTATCAACAAAATAGTCAAATAAGTACCTTATTTAGTATGTAATGTAATGTTTCTATTGAATAATTCTCAGTTGATACAAATATACAATTTTAAATACAATTGAAGTATTTTCTACATTTTTTTTTTCATAATAATAAAAAAAAAAAAAAAATGTACATGAATAATAATTGTTAATATAATTTACCTTTCACAATATTACAACACCTAAAAGTACGAGTAATTTTTTTGTCTGATACTTAGGAAAAATATAATAGTTAGGTTTCATTAAGGTTTAGACCATTTAGGCGTTTTGCTATTAAATCTTGAATAATTCAATAAAACTAAATTTTGTATAGGTACTTATTATACATCATATACTATTACTACTAAAGGTCTACTACTATTAGTAATCGTTCATTGTTTATACCTAGCTCTTTGCCTATACCTAATGAGTAGTAATATCTTCATATTCATATGTATTCAATGCAGAGCTTAATATTTAACTCACTTAGGTTGTTCGTAATCCCAGCTGTTGTCTACTCGTTTGGTGCTCATTATTTCACTTAAGTGTCTCCACAAAATACCATTGTTTAATAATATTTGTGTACACCTCTCTCGTTCCTTTTGGTATTTCTTTGTCTTCAGCACAATGTGTTGCCAATCATGTGGTGGCGTCGTATCCACCCTTGCAGTGGCTGACTTGAGCTAAAATATTCATAGAAAGTATTTAAAAAAATAAACCTCTAGTAATATTTTTCTAAAGGTTTATTAAAATGTAATGGGCCACTAAATAATATTTAAAAGACTATTAGTTTGCAATTGATTCAAACTAATGTTTAGTGATTGATTTGTTTATGCCATAAGCATTGGCTTAACTATATCTAAGTGTTTACTAAATTATAAAAAATATTCTATGACGTTTATCCCATGAGAATTAAATTTATTTTGTCACGGTATTTTAATCTTATTTTGCCTACAAATTATTATCATTTAGACATAAACATTATCCTCAAATAAATACATATAATTGTAATAGCGTTATTAATTTGAATAATCGAAAGAACAGATCACGCGTCGTTCTAAACTAGAAGTAATTTAAATAAGATTTACTAGATAGAAAAACTAATAATCTCGTCATATGCAGTCTAGTAGTCTACTACAGACTTGTCGTCAACTAGTAACCATGCATGTATAGTCATTTTTAGCGATTTGACGGTGATGAGGATGACTGATGATAACCTTAAACGATGTAATTCTTGTATTAATATTTAAATACTAAAATTATACCTGGGTCTAACTATAATCGTGATTAGTAAACGTATGAGAATGAGATATTCAGCTACAGACATTACAGTTTTGGGGCTGGAGGCATAGAGCACTCAGCATAACATCAAGTATGTTTTAAGGAGTAATATTTAGGCAGTTCATATTAGATTTAAATGGTGTCGTATAGCAATGAGTACTGAGTACTGAGTAGTGTGTGTAATTCATTATGTGTGTCATTGCTGTTGTCGTGGCCACCGCATACTTATCGGTTTCAATACGCGGTTATTTTCAGAATTACTATTATAATAAATTAATAACCAAAATAAATGTTTATGTATATTTTATCTATGAATTTATACGTATTTTTAAGACAATAATCGAACATCAGGAAGTAGGTAGTAGTACGTAAACGTAGTCTTTCTCTTATTTGTCTAAAATTACAAAAAAATAGGACATGTTCTAACCATCGTAAGTTCATTCTGTAATACATTTAAATGTTTTTTAAAAGACGTTAAATTATATTGTACCTAATTTAAATAATAAAAATAGTAGTATTTCTAAATTTTTAATACTTACATAATATATTGTCTTATATTTGAATACATATTTTTGATAATTATTATGTTTCTATAGGTATCTAAATCTAATATACATCTTTCTTTTAAATTTTGGTTTAGATTGTGACGAGTATTATTGAGTTATTATTGAATATAATATAATTCTAAATTTTTGTATTTATTCATATTTTAATTAGACATAAAAAGTATGTGGTTGAACACATAATGACGTACAGAAACGTGTGGTATACAACAATATTATCGAAAAATCATGTTGAAATAGCTGTGGCAATTTCATTTTGTTAAGCTGTAACTTTTACTCGTATTGAAATAGATAAAGGTACATAAATAAACATTTCAAATTATTATTTAAACAAATACAGTGTGATAGTCTAGGAATTCTTTAAAATTTGTCCGTCCCTAAAAATATCAATAAAGTTAATACAAATCGTTACTAGTATTATGTAATACTAGAGATATTTATTTTTATTTACTTTTACATCATCGAACATTATTAATTAATTATTTCCATTAATGTAAATAGTTAAATGTAGTTAAATGTATTAATGATTAATATAATTTATAAAAGTTAAACCACTAAAATCTATTTAATTGGTTTCCAAAAAGTAGTATAGTAAAGAAGTGTTCTAGTACGTTATCGAAAAGTATATTATAAATCATAGCAAGTACCTACATATAATATATATTTATGATCTATGTAATATATTAGGTAGGTACCTAAGGTACCTCTTGATCGGTATAGAGGACAATTATTAAAGACACTTACATTGACTTTGTGCTGATGATATAATCTTTGTTGAAAAGGCTTCACAAATAATTCTTCTTTGCGTGTCAACATTTTTCTATATACGCAAAAAAAATATAATTATTTATGTTTTTTTTTTTTTTTATATATATATTTGTTTTTACTTATTATATAATAATATATATTGTATACTGATAGAGATATTATAATAACTCAAACATCGTATCAAGTTAAAATAATTTAAATAATAATGATCATCAAAATTTATTCTACATTCATAGCATTGTTATTAAAATGTTATGATAATTTTAGGTACCTACCAGTTTATGTGCATATCAAGTTCTACTTTATACCAACAAATGTCTGATTATTTTTACAAATTCCTATTCAATAACTGTTTAAGATTACACTACACTCACATGTGATGTCTTTGACTTACATATACACAACATAACAAATTTGTGTTCAACAGAATTAAATTTATATTGTTAGCTTTAATATTAAAAGTAAATTTACCTATGTATTTTCAAACTTAAAGGTAAGAATATTATCTAAGCCATCACATAGGCTTTTATTGATATTGTCATTTCAAAGTGAATTATAGCTAGGTACCTATGTAAAAAATGAAATGCTCATAACTCACTTTAAAACTATTATATTAATAAAAGTCTATATAATATGCTCGCCTTTCAGCATGATAATCGGTGAAATTACTCTAATATCAAAGCTAAAAACATAAAACGAATTCTGCTAAATGAAAATTTGCCATACGGGTTTGGCGTCCTCTCAATAATATTAATTGTACAAGAATTTACACGATAAAATGTAAATTAGAAGATACCTACGAGTTACGAGTCTACGACCTACGCTGTGCCTATACCACAATAATAATAAACACAAATTTGTTTGAACTCTTGGAAAAGAAAAAATATAAAGTTATTTAAATACATTCAATCGGTGTAAAAAAAAAAAAAATGTACGTTGACCGGTCAGAGTAAAAAAAAAAAAAACGAAGAAAATACATAATATTATCTAATAATCAAGATACAGTGTGATACCAACGTGTGTAAATTGACAGTGCAGTATTTTCAAAACGTGCAAACCTCGCAGTTCACGAGTAAATCAAAAATAATAATACGCCGACATTGAATATCTGTCGCGAGTATGACAATTTAATGTCCGTAAATATTTGGCGACGACAGTCCGTGTAATGGCGTGTGCAAACGTACAAAACCTTGGCCGATTGCAGCTGCTGGACGATGTAATTTTAAGATTCACTATTTGCAATTTTTGAATAGTTTAGTAATACGTATTACAGTGAGCTGAGTGAGCCGATATCATACGCGTACGTGCGAGGGTAAGAAATATTTCGAAAATAAAAGTGTCGACGTTTAGTCGATGTCCCTATGGTAACAACCGTTGGGTGCCCTCCCGTGTGGTACATAACCATCACGTCTCAAAGTGTTGTTTATTACGTACTATAGTACTATACGTAATAATATTATATTTGAACACAATGCCTTTGATGTATTACACGTAGGGTGTAAAGCGTGTTTTATTTAATAATGTTTTTTGGCGACAATGCGTACCTACGGAGAGCATAGGAATTTAATTTGGCCGCCGCGAAATACGACTGCGCGGACGTTTTGCCTTTATTGCAGCACGTCACACCCACAGTTTCGGGTTGTCACTGTTCGACAAGAGATATTTTATCGTATTCGTTTTGTACCCAAAACATCACACGATTGCGGACAACGACTTTTGGTGTAACATTACCGAAATGTGTCGCGCTGTCTACCCGGCCCACTGATTAACAACAATTTTCCAATTGGGTTTTTCGTCCGGGCGAGACTACACGGTTTAAAAACCACGGTATTAGATATTAATACGTCGTATAAATTAAAATAGGAAGCGCCTGATACCTAAACGTTTTAATTGTTTTAAAAACGCTATAATATGTTTTTGTAATTTTTATGATCATTACAACTCACTTTGTTAACACTGCATCAATACTCGAAGTCAGAAATATCACATTCTTAAAGTAATATTTCTGAATTTTCCAACACTTATCCGCAAACGTAGCGTCGTTTTCGGGGATTCATTGTTATACTGTAACCGTCCGCAATTGTATATCATCTACATGGGTTTTGAAAATGGGAACCTATTGTACCTAATAAAATATAAACGTTATATATGCTGTGCGTGTGGTGCGTGATCTGTATTTATTGGACTCTCATTTCTCACTATTGTCGAGTATTATTGTCCGTCCGTTAATACTCCGGCATTCTACGGCGATCGAGCATTATTCTACAATAGCCAATGACTATAACGTATAACTTGTACTTGTATGGTATAAGTTATGTATTACTGCGAATAATATTATCAAATAATAATGAAATTACTAAATTCGTTATTTTTTGTTTAAGCACGTTATCATTTTGTTAAAATTTGAACTTCAAATGCCAATGAAAAAGAATTTTGTTCAAATATTCTGGAGATTTTTTTGATTTTAGTGTGAATTACTTGTAAGGAACATAATATGTTAGATTTTCAAGCCTTAATTAAACAAATTGAACATTTAATACATTTTTAGTTATAAAAATATTTGTACATTTTTGGGGTTTTAAAAAATTTTATTTTCATATACCCATTAAAATAAATCGTGTTATTTAATATTTTGATATTTTTATTGGCTATAAAAGAAATGTATGAGGTAGGACCTTGAGTTAAATTTTCAAGTTTTTTGTTCGAGCGAAAATTGTTTAATTTATTAATATTTATACAATAAAAATAAAAATAGTATAAAATTTCCATGTGGCCTACAATATACATATATGTAAATACAGTCGACTCTCGATAATTCGAAATTGACGGGACTGTTGAAAAACTTTGAATTACCGAGAGTTCGAATTGTTGAGTAGTTCAAAATAACGAGAGGGCAAAAAAAATTCGAATTATAGAGAGTTAAGAAAACATTTTTTTATTATTGTACATACATACATATTAGTTATTTCAGTAAATTAGGTGATACATACATATTACAGTTATTTATTGTTAATTTTATTATTATTATAAAAGATTATTATTTTTTGAAGAAATCTGCAATGGTTTTCTACTTCATTGAATTTAGTTTCATTTTTTCAAAAATAAAACTACATTCGGCTGACGGCTATCGACGACTCGACGAGTTAAATAAAATTACGATTAGAGACGATTAAGAAATAAAACGATAAGGTTCTAACGATATTATTCTATAGTTATCGACAATAATAATCTAAATTTATACACGATTGTATAGTAAATTATTAATAAAAAGATTATAAACATACAGATAAAATACATTTGGTGAATATATTATGTACTTCGAATTTCCGAGCATTGAACGAATGATACTTCGAATTGTCAAGTGTTAGTGGCCAGTTTTCCCAAAATTTAATTTCGAATTACCAAGTGTACTTAATTGCATTGTTTTTATTCGAATTACCGCGTGATTTTCAAGGGGCCGAGCATTTACTTCGAATTACTGAAGGTTTCGAATTATCGAGAGTTGACTGTATTTTGTTTCTAATGAATTAATCTGGAGGAAAGTATTGATGTTATAAAAGCTTAAAACAATATATTGCTTATTTCATAATAAATGTTGAACATGAAAACACAAAAAAGTTAGCATAGTAAGTGACGTATTAGTTTAATGTACATCAAATTTACATTAAGTTCATTTTACGAGTAGGTAACGAATGAAAAAATGACAATGCATCTTAATGATACTATATTATAATAATAAGTATTATTAGTAAGTGTGAAAAAAAATTATTGACAGTTAAATAATAATACGTATTGAATATCTAGAATATTTTAGTTGTAAACGGATTTCCTCTAAGGATATTATTTTGAATTTTATGATTTGTTATTGTTTTTAAATTTAATTTTACAATACATACTTATCAATGTTGAAATGAATGAAAATTAAAATGTAAAAGTTTATGTGCAGCTTAAGTAAAAATATCGTCTAGAGATTTTAAAGTTAAAGGCATAAAGTTCTAATTTTTTAAACATATTTGTTTTATTTTGTAAGCTTTCTAAGTATAAGTTTTAAACGTTTTAATGTTTTAGATTATGAAATATATTGATTTTACAATGATGTATGTAAGTTTTGTGTCTATTTCATGTGTTGGAAAAGAAAATATTCTTTAACCTTCAAAATTGATAGTGGGTTTCAATTAAAAATTTAATCAGTTGGTAATTTAGGAGTTAAAAGATATGTAAATTTGTAAACTATTTCTTAGTTTATTAGAAGTTCAATTTTAATACTCAAGGTTTAAAAATGTACCTAATACACAATTCATTATAACTTGTTCTTACAGAAATTTTATTTAAATGTATCGATTATGAAAATAGTAAAATAATAAAAAAATAATAATAATAATATTATACATTTATATATTATATTATATAATTATAAATATCACTAGTTTTTTTATGTGTATTTAAAGTTAAGATCTTTAAATTAGAAGTTTTAAAATATTTAAATATTAGCATGGTAAATGTGTGTGTGCGTACTGCGTATATTATTTTTAAATTAGATAATGTTCAAAAATATATTATTCAATAAGTTAATTTTAAAAGTAATTGATATTTAAAAATAAAAAAGAAAAGTAAGTAATCAATCTGCTATACAGTAGATATCGATTGTACTTTAGCAGTTTGTATTCAATTTAAATTACTGTAATGTCTGTAATATTTACTTTAAATTTTTATTCAATAATTATTCAATGCATACAAAAAACGATTTTGAATAAAGACTGGTTTTTGTCTATCAGTATACATATTATGATAAATGTGTATTGCTAATTTAGTAAAAATATTATTTTATTTTAAGTAATACAGTAGGCGTAGTAGTACGGTATATAATACAGCATAACTAGGCTAAAATTAGTTTAAATATTTTAAAAATATCATTGAGTATAGAAAAATGTAATAATGTACGTACATGTTTCAAGTAACTAGTTTTAGTAAAATATGATTTACTTTACGGAATTTCTTATTAAATAAACTAAGCCTTAGCTTTAAATATTGTAATAACTAATAACTATAAAAATTGTTAACTATAAAAAATTTTCAAATTTTTGTAATTTTAACGAATTTAATCGAAATTTAAATAAATACCTATAACAAAAAAATCGTGATCATGTATCTTTAGTATTTTTTAAAAGCTATGATAAAAAAATTATGAAAAATCTTATAATAAATGTTTAAGATTTTTAATAGAGAAAATTTATTTTATTAATATTTACAGAAAAAAAACTAAAATAAAAAATTTTAAATGTTTATAAAACGCTCAAAAATAGTCAAAATAGTTTAAAATTATTTTACCTAACCATGTATAGAAAATACTAATATTAGGTGGAAATTCTAGTATTTACGGTTATTATAACCTCAAGCAACCACATAATAGTGAGGGCCTCCACATAAATTGATTTTTTGTATCCAATTATTCAAGTACAAAACAATTCTAAGATAAATTTAAATTTGCAATATAAATTAAAATGACAACTTAAATAAAAATGTTTAAACATTGATATTTTCATAATCAATGAATACCTAGCGAAATGAATACATAAAAGTGAGAATGCAAAGAAGAATTTATATTCGATAGATAGGAACTTGTATAACGGTAATTTTCAAAAATGAAATTAATAGTAAAAAAAAAAGATTACGAACTTCAGTGACACAAATTCGACTTTCAGGTCTTATATTCTTTTCAGTAATAAAAATAAATTTAGATAATTAAATTTTTCTTAAATGGTTGGGCTATTTGCAAAAAATAAATTTCAATGATAGTGTTAATATAATCTAAGTACTATTGTAACGTGGTCGGGAGAACGACCGGTAGGTACTCGTCCAATATGCTATCTACCTTAAATATTTTATTTACTGTAATTTTATTATAGTTTAGTATGATATCTACCGTATGTCCGTATATGCTGTATATTATACATACTTTATCATTTTGCAATTAAGATATAAGATTAAGCTTTTATGAAAACCCAAATCATATTATATTTATATTTTATACCTTAATAAGTTAGGTACCTACCTTTATAATATTATACCTGTTTAGTGTGTGTTTGTGAGTCGTGTCGATCATATACGTGGTTTTACTGTGATTTATTTATTATGAAATATTATTTAATAATTATCATTATGAGTTTGTCAACTATGAGTTATTTATATCGACACATAATTCAAAATGAAGAGATGTGCGAAATTTTTTTAAGTTTACGCGGTTTATTACCAATCGACCAAACTTGTACAAAAATTAAAAACCAAGCAATTTGTGGTGGCGAGTTAAAAAAAGCTCTGAAAAATAGTCAAAAACGTGATTCAAAAGGTAATATTTTGAAAACATATATGTAGTGTTAATCATAAGTACATAACAATATTAATTATTTATGACTATTAAAAAATAGTACTAATTAATTGTACTTACCAATAATAATTAATTGTTAGGTATATAGGTAAGTTCATACTATAGATAAGCATGGAAACAATTATTATTAGACATGTCAAAACCATGGTGGCGAGTTAAAATTAAATATATTGGATTGGTATACCTAATACCTGCATTATAGACTTATTTTTAAAAGTTCTTTTTTAGAATAGGTATAAAATAATTCAAAACTATAACGCATTATACTATAGAAATTCCTTATCAAAAGTAATTTCCATTACATTTTCTTTATACTTGGAAATAATAATTCTTATGAAATTACATAACATGTTGCAAATGAAGTAACGCATTACTTCCGTTACGTCACTACCGAACACTGGTTAAAAGATCTTACTGTTAATTATGTGTGAATGTGTGATTATATCGGTCAACAGTTAGTTGTGTTTCATGTTACATATTTGTTATACTTTAACTGTATAATTTAACATAACTACTTATATACTTTTATTATAATATTATTTATTTATTGAGTTATTTTAAAATAATAAATATTTTTCAAAAATAATTCTTTCGATTAAAATATTTTTTTGCAATAAATTTTAATTTACGTGGAACTGAAAAATAATAGCCATAATTAAGAATTTAAAGATGAACCCAGGGCTTCCACATTCTTAAACCTGACACTAGGTATATTTGGGTATGATATATAGGATATATATGATAATAAATTATTGAAAAATAATAAAATATAAAAAAAATATCGTATGTATACATACATGTATGTATCCGATACCGACAATATTAGAGTATTTTATGAATAAGACAGACGTGTGTTGATAATATTAACTTTTGGACTTTATTTATTTTCCATTACTTACAAGTTTTTGACATGTATAATAATAATAATAATAAAAAAAAAATGTTTGGTCAATACAGTTTTTGTTATGTTGTTTTCTTTATATAAACCCTAATAGTAACACACTTATACATAACAAAGGCAACTGTAACTATTACAATATTTAATCTACAGTGATTCTCAACCTGATATTTACCGGCATATTATTTCGAAGACACAATACCTACTAACTATCGGTACTGTTTTTATAAGGTATTTTAAAATAATATTTAAGTAATTAATTATAGATGTTATATTAGTATGGTACATAATTGACACTCAACATTAGAGCATTAAAACTACTACAGTATTCCGTGAAAAATATAGAATATATTTTTATTTGAAAACTTACTAAATACATAATAAGTATTTTTTCAAATTAAGCACATGCTGCTATGCTGGCTAGTAAAGGTTTGAGACATCGTATTCTATTGCTTTTTACTTAGTGTCATGAAATTTAAAGTAATATGTTACTTATGTTAAAAATATTATAATATTATTACATTTATTTTTGGACACAAAGAAATACCGGATGTAATATTTTCGATTTGCTAAGTAGAAAACTTGTGTATATGGTTGATAGGTAGGTACATAGAGATTCTATGTAACAAATACGAAAAATACAATATTTTTTAAATGGATTTTATTTAAAAATAGTTACAGTTGTAAAAAATAACAGAGAATAAGCAATCATATGATAATCACATGTATAGAAATGTGATATATCATACGATGAATTATTTTATTTTATTTATAAAAATATAATTTAACAAAAATGTAACTGTTGAAACTATATAAAATCTATTAAACACAATATACTAATGTATTATTGAGCATTTAGTATTATAGTACTATTTAATAAAATAAATAATGATATACTTTGTGTAATATAACTTTATGTTTCATAATTATATATCGAGGAAATATACCTATTTTATATTTATATATTAATGTAATATATATTATATATTTATCTAAATAATAAGTATTCAATAATAATATTACCATTAACTTTTATGAAATAAATGTATCAGGAATTTTTTTAGTTGGTAGATAGATTTATTATTGTTCTTGAATTTAATATATTTGTTTTGAATAAACTTATCAAAAAAAAAGTGAATGTAAAAACAAATAAGGTTTAAGCTTGTATAGGCAAATAAGGTAGGTACGTACTATATATAATATATTTAAATTATATTATTTAGAAGTAAATATAATGGAAATAGAAATCATAAAATATCGTGACTAAAAGCTATTTAAAAATATACATAGATATTGCAAAAATGATAAAAAATAAACGAGTGACTTTATTATAAGAAAATTAATTTTTTCCGTAGCTATTTCGGTTTAAATGGTTAAAGTCTTATAGACTGTAAGTTCAACGTTATTTATTATATTTGAACTAACTATATAAGTTACTAATTAGATTTTTTTTACTCAAATTAACAGAACTTTAATGTTCTCATAAAAATTAAATGATGATTCTTACAGGGATACTTTTAAAAACAAGATAAAATTGACGATATTTTATTGGTATATATTATTAAAATACATCATCCTGTAAGAAATAAATTGTAATTTTTAGAGCTTAGATTTAGGAAATAACTTTTGATGTGAAAATATTAAATAATTTTTTAGTTAGATGAATTTTGCAAAAAATAATTAAATGATAAAACATTGAAAAAATTATCAGACTTACAGGTCAAGTGTTTGACTACCTATTAATTTATTAAGTACATACTTATGCCATCCATTCAGTTTTGGTAAGGTATATTTTCTTTTTTTACTATAATTTTATAATATAAGAGTAGTATCAAATATTTATATGATCATTTCTCAATATTTAAAATATAATTTTCAAAATATTTTAGTTAGAAATTCATAAACAATTTTCTTTCTATATATAAGATTTGAAAATTTAATTTAATTTTGTTATAAAATTAATATTTATCAATATAGAACAAATTTTTAATTTTAAATAATTTTTTGCTATATAAAATCATACTTGAAAACTGTATAACGGACTACTGCTTTAATGTGAAATTTATGCAACTAAAAAAATATTTGTAAAAAGTTTGTTTTAAATTTCCACTTCAATAAATTTAAATTTCAGTTTTTAGTTATTATATTTGTTTCTATTTTTATATGAATGATGATTATTTAGCGTTATTTAAACTAGTGGTTCCCGACTCAACACAAGGCACAGACTACTTTTATACATTTTCTATTGTCATGGACCGTGGACCTGACATCAATCCCCCCTCCCTTTAATATCACTTATTTTTTTTTTATACCTTTCTAATTAATAATTTGTAAATAAAAACTAGAAATAAATATACAGTTTATGTTGTAAAAAAATATTTTAACTTATTTATTTAAAAATTTAATTTGATAAAAAAAAGGTGATACAAATTCAAATGTAACATTTTACGAACTTCTATTAATTAACTTATTTAATTTGAAAAAATATAAAATAAATTTATATTATTAAGTACTCAATTAATGTGACTTATTAGGGCGTGCTTCTTTGATCAGTTGTGGAATTCTTGGAATGATATCGCATAATATCGTTACTTGGATTCGGACGATTTCGTTATTTATTTTTTATAGATAATAGTGAAGAAAATTCTTGCTTGCATAAATATGTGTTTGAAAAAACCTTAAGGAAAAGTAATACTATTTGGATATCCCATGGACTTTTTACACCAAAACTCTTCTAAGTATATCCGTACATAAATTATAAATTGTCATCGGTTGCGCAAGTGTATTATTTGACTGTTGAGCGCTAAGTCGTGTATAATAAAATGTATAAAATATTATTTCGTTCATCTTTTTTTAAAATTTCTTCATTCGCGAGCCACTAGGGATGAGTCTACAGACCACCGGTTGAGAGCCATTAATTTAAACGGTAGCCAACGCCTATTGTTATTTTTATTTACTTTATTTCTAATTTATTAGTTCTAAGCCTGTAAACATTGATTGGAAAACATGCATACTAGGCCATTTAACTTGAAAAGTAGAAATCGACTTGATCAGTCATAAGATACATCACAAATTTAAACGGGAATCAACTCAGTTTACTTTAATAAAATATTTTTTTTAAACAAGAATCAATTCTGGTATTTTAGAATTAATTTAACTACGGCAATAAAAATATTATATTTTCTTAAAAAACAAAGAGTCGATGGTAATTATTAATTTATGTTACATATCATACATGCATACATGCATACATACTTTAATACACATAAACATAATTATAAGTATACGCAATAAACGCTATCGACCATAGAAATAGGTATTATTGTCTGCAGGGGCGTCATTTGGGGGATCAGGGTGTGTGGTTGCACCCTTTACTTTTAAAATAGTACTAAATACTGAAAGTAAGTACATATCAATCTATATAATGATATTAAGTCAACATTTTCACAAATTTGTGTTGGCTTTATATTTATAATAATACATCAAATAACACAACAAAACATTTAATTGTGTAAATGAATACTACTATTTTCAATAACTATCCTAAATATTAAATACCTACTTTTTATTTTAACTTATATGCGCAATTATAAGTTCGAACATAATAAATTATATTATTTGTTTTACGCAGCAAAACATGAAACGGATAAATTGTTTTATCCTTTTCCACAACGAATGGCGTTTTTTAAGTTCGACCGTTGTTACCGTGGGCTCTGTTCCAGCACTGCATCTGGTTATTGCAGGATCTAAACAATTAACAAGTGTGCACACAGGTCAGTGTTATTCCGTTTTCAATATTAGCCAAAACTTGCAATGGAATGCACTCAAATTCGATTGCTTTGGTTGCATCAAGTGCCATGTGAATGTTCGGCATTGAACTCCATAATTTTCTTGGTGGACCGATGAAGTCACACATTGCCATGTTCGTTTTGGCCGGGCCCGCACAAACCTGTCATATCGACAATGAAGACGACAATCGAATCTCTAATGCACCACTCGCAGCAATGTCACTGCATATTAGACATTGATTTATATTGTCTTATGATAAACTCGAAAAAATTGCGGCATTCTTTTTCGGATTGACCATTTGTAAGTGGTTGGCTGAAACCAACAGAATCACCGAGCAGGCAACAGCGGACAGCGATCGGATTTCGACGTCAGACATAATATATTTTGTATGATCTTAGGTATAGTATAGTATTCGATAATATATTTTTAGATAAACGTACGCTTAATACTTTTTAAACAGGATATGTTATTCGAGGCAGGTTTTATTTATAATAACAAACTATGTCACAATGTCACAGAAACGAATATTGTGTATTTCAATACTATACAGTATAGATATAGTTATCAATAGCAGCAATATATGTTAAATCTAGTTTGATTATTTTCTTTTTAGAAGTTATCATTAACATGTGTTTTATCTGAAGTGTAAAAGTTCGGGGAGGTAAACAAAGGATTTTAAATTTGATAATGTACGTCAACAAACAATAACAAATGCTATAATTTTATTTCTTTAACTGTTCTTGTGAATAGATTTTCTGATTACCTATAATCTATACACACAGTGTTACTGAAAACATTTTCCATATAATGTGAAAATTTCATATTGATAAATAGAAAGTTATAATACTATGTACAAATTTAAAAAATATAATTTATAAAAATTAGCAAAGAAAAGCAAATTTGTATTTAAGAAAAACCATGTCATGAGATTGACCGAATGAGTTAGTGTTGATTAAAATAAATAAATTAAAAAAAATGGTTATGAAAAAGAAATAATTACAGTATTTATTAAAAATATTGAGGAAATATAATATAATTATTATCTATTATATTCTACGTTGTTTTTGAATAAATTTTATAGAAAAATGTTAAAATGCATATTAATAATAATTTTTTTGTGGCGCTTTACTCTTTAAACATCCCTTCTTTGCATTCATAATTCAATTAAAAAAATGTTTAGCCAGCTCTTCGCCTGATCTAAAATCCTTACTACGTGACTGCTAAAATTAATAGAATTACTATAAGTATTGATATTTAATAATGTCATTTAAGTTAATAATTATTATTTATTAAACTGAATTTTTAGATACATTATTAATTACCTACTACAATTTATCATATAAATGTTGTAAATTAAGTAGTTTTTATCATCAGCTGCCGTACTGAAGATCGATAGCAGTAGCTTCGTCATCGTCAAAGTCTGTGTAATATTTCTAGGAGTTACGTTAACCGCTATGAAACATCCGTTTTATTTGTTCAGGCATTCTGAATAAACATTCCACACTCGACACACATACACCCACACATGCCATCCCACCTTATCATGGGTTATAATTGAGCACGGGCGCATTGCGTTGTGGAGCTTAAATAAACGTTCGACGCACTAATGGAAGATTCAAATCGTAGCTAAATCAGCTGAGTGCTGTATCATTGATTGGAAATCGTCGTGAATTCACCCTACTACCACCCTTCATACGACTAAAAGAATATGTTGTCACAATGAGCGATGAGGTGCAAGTGATGGGGCAGGATATCAGGGTAGCGCACGCGCTCAACGAACTTTTGCTAGTCGTCGCAGCCCTTTGAAGGACAGCGAAAAAAATTAATTTTTCAGGTTACAATTAATATTGGATATCGACGAACGACCGGATAGAATACCATAATAAATAAATAAATAAATAATGTATTTTTTATAGTAATAAATTATGTTGCCGAACGCGATCACCTGATCAGTTGCTCATGGACGAGCTTGGTGTGACAAAAACGACGATGATTCCACCGCTGCACGCTGTGGTATGTCCCACATCATATGATCGTTCGATCACGGTAAGGGTAGCACATCCACCTGCTGTGATAAACAGCCTGAACCTAATTGCTCATATGGTAGTATACCACCACACCGATGACCCTTCATCTGTTACTGGGTCATACTAGGATCCGAGCAGCTACCCATTGATCCGAGCCCGGACAGCTCGGTATGACCGAACATTTTTTCAACGAACGCACAACCGTACGCACGTATCACATTGACCAGCTTGGAGTATCGCTGCCGCCATCTCATACTATTCACACACACTAGGTAAAATGATGATGAAATTATTATTATTATCGTGCGCTTGTTTTCACGCCGCTTCCGCTCTGAGGTTAACGTTTCGAATGAAAATTAAAACGCCGTGCGAATGACTGCCTACGCATGTTTACTTGTTGATCGATAACGAGCTAGTTATTGAGTTTTTGAATATCTTTTACCGGGCGCCATGTTATATATTATTACGTGTTCGTTGCTAAACGGCAAATTCCTCAACTTAAAAAAAAAATCATATGTTTGATCAATTCGTTTCGCCTCTAATATGACAATTATTACGTTTTTTATTTTTTTATTACCATTCTGATTATTTAATATTTATTACACGTTTCAAATCTAACCTACTTACCTATTAAACTATAATTATTTTGATTATGCTCTAAATCATTAAGAAAAAAACCATGATTTGTTTTTCGGTTTGTTATTTATTTAAATGACATGTGTAAATGTCATCATGTCTTATAACTTGGTAAAGTTTATAAACCAGTAAAAAAGAATGAAGGGAAGAGCTTTTGTTTATTACATATTACAAGTTAAGTTGTATAAAATGATGATAGGTACCTATTAAATATTAGTAAACATTAGGTGTATGCATTAAAATTTGTAAATTTCAATACACAACAGAAAATTGTTAATTATGATAGGTAAATCCTAAAATGATAAATTTAATTTAAAATACGTATTATCAAACTTAACTGATTCAGTGATAAGTATTATAGACGAGTACTTATATTAAAATGATAAAAGTTAAAAAAATTTAAGATATCTATAAAGATAATCAACTTGATGGATATTTGCTTTTTAGAAAGACAATACCTAATTATGCTGAATTTTTTTTATTTATAGTACATTTTAAAAAATAAAGCAATTTTTATACACTTCTTTTTGAATCATTCTAATTAACAATATATTAATTCTTTATATATTTATTTCTAATGAATAATATTTTTTTTGAATTAAATACAATATGATACCTAATAATTTTTCATGATAAAATAAGATAATCTTTTAAATTGTTAATTATAATATTAATTAAAATGTATTAATATTTTTGATTAGTGTAATACTAATTATAGTTTGGATTAGGTAATGAATAAATCAATAGGTATCAAATTTGTTAGTTAAATAATATATTTAATTTCAACTTTAAATAAAATATTTGAATATTATTACAGCAAACAGAGTTTAATTTTTATCATCAATCATATATCAAATAGACCATTAGCATAATACTTTGTATTGAATTAGAGAAACCACATTAATGGTTAGGTTAAAAAAAATTCCACATCGAATCAATCATTAAAGAACATGCACCCATCACAGTTCAATAATTCATGGAGAAATGTTAATCATTTAGGTGGACATGTAGAAGACATAAATATGCAAAATCATAACATGATGCCAAATGCTATGCCAAAAAATGGAGTAGATAACAACAGACAAACACAAAATCCAATGCTCAATGCTATGATGCAAAACTTGAATAAACAAAACTATATGTCAAATGCTATGACACAAGGTCTTATGGATAATAATAAAAAAATGCATGATTCAATGTTAGATACTACAGCAAAGAACTTAAATAAGGAAGACCCTAGCATGATACTAAATCATGTAACACAATCACTTAAAAGGTTTGTTGAAAAATAAAACTATTTTGTAGAAAATTTAATGTTTTGTATTTTACAGGAATTCGTCATTAACAGTGAAAGATACATCAAATAAATATGTTGGAGGTCAAAATTCAGCAAATAGCTTGTTCACTTCTTGCTATAATAATTTGTTTTCACAATTTAATTTTGAGCCAAAATTAAACTGCAATAACAATAAAAGCAAAAATGAAATACATCCAAATTTAAATCAATCCAACTTTCCTCTAATCAATAAACACAATTTATCTAACAATGGACCAAGCAATAATAATGGTGTCCAATATTCTAGTATTGTATCTGCAGGGAAATCTTATGGTAAACATTCATTATTTAAAATAATATGATCATATATTTAGTTGAAAATTATTCATTTTGTAATAATTATTTTATTTTTATTAGTAAAAGTGATGAAAAATTTAGATGCAAGTGAATTTAAAATGAGTAACAATGATTTTCCAGCATTACCTGTTAAAAATATACAAAAGAAAAATGTCATTAATCCTCAGTCTTCTATAATAGATTCAAACAAACAGTGTAGTACAACAAATATTGCATCTAAAGTGTTAAATAATCCTAACATGGATCAACATATTAATAATTCAAGGCATTCAAGCAGAAGTCTATTAGATATAAACTTCCATATGAATGGCGCTACTGTACCACCTAAACCTAAAGTTAAAATATCAATTGATGATGGTCTCTTAGATATGATCTTTACAATTATTTTTATTTATTAATTAATTTTTACTATTTAGGTAAAGTTACTAATATACCTAGCAATATGGTACATGATCAATTTGGGATTATTGGTCATCTCGTTAGTATAAAATCTGCAGAGTATGATCCTAAATTGGTGACATTAACTTATGGAGACGATTTGAGGACTCTTGGTTTGAACATGAATTCTCCTGAAAATATTTACCCTACATTTGCAGGTCCATTTGAAAATTCTCCACTAGGACCACATAACATTGATTTTGATGTACCACCAGAATATAGAGTTCAAAACAAAATAAAGTAAGAAAATTAAATGTTAAATTATGAATATTTTTTAATGAATTAATTATTTTTGTACATTTTAGGAATAAATTGGCTCCAATCAAGTTGTCCGAGTATCAGGATGATTTATTGTTTTATCTTTTTTATTCTTACTATGGAGAAGGAATACAGATATCTGTTGCAGATGAATTGTTAGTGATAAAACTTTTTTTTTTATAAACATATATACATATATAACAATTATAATTTATTGCTATAGGTGTACACGAGGTTGGAGTTATCATAAAGAACTATGTGAGTGGATCATTCCAGTGTCTTCTGGAACTAGCATGTTTGAAAAAGATTTTTCAGTTCATGGTATATTTTATGTATTTGATCCAAAGTTGTGGTGTAAGAAGGTCAAGAAAATTAATTAATTCTTGATCAATGATCACACTGTTGGATGAATGTGTATGTATTGCATATTATGTTAACTTTTTGTTGGTACACCAAGATAAGTTTGGTTTTAATCGATACCTAATAATGTTCAATGTATAAATGTCAATTAATGTTTTTTTTTTTTTTACTTTTGTGACCTTTCATAAAATCCATCCAAAATTTTTGGAAAATAATTATTAATATTTTATAATCATTAAAAAAAAAAAATCATACTTTCTACAGTAAGTTTTATGGACATTTTATGACAAATATCAAGATAAATAATTGCCATTCCATAATAACTCAATTTTTATTATATTAGTATTTTAATTTTAACTTTGAATTTTTGAAAAAATTATTATAAAATAATATCATGATTTCAATAAATGTTTTTATAGTTTGTTACCATTAATAATTATGTTATGATTTAATATTTTTTACACACAGTGTGTTGAAATATATGTATAAAACATTTTGATGCATTATACAATAATCCCATTTATACCTAATTAATGTACTTCAAATCAAAACAAGTGTTCAGTATGTAAAATATTCATTAATTCATGTAAAATAATAAGTGTGATGATAAAATTATTTTCTGGGATGGTGTGCATACACAACATACACAGACAGCTATTGAGTTTGCAAACATTAACCATTTTACAGTATTGTGGAGATAAATTATGGGAATAGGAAGGTATTAATTGAATCTGTTAAATTAAGAACTTTAGAGTGTGGTGAGAAGTTTACTTCAATATCCTGGCGAGGAAGAGTATTCACATGTTATACGATAATGATAATGTTTACTGTTTTCGATCCAACTTAGCTACAGCTACAGGTTTTCACTAGTCGTTAGAAATAGCCACGGCAGTGTCAAAGTATGGTATAACGAATCTGCATAAAGCTTCTCAAGGCGATAAACATAAAGCACTACAGCATAAAACTTAAACATCTTAAACAAAAACCTTCAAGTTTGACTGTCTGACTACCCAATTTCACTGATAACGTTGTTTTATTTAGTAATCCGCGTTATCAGTTATCAGTTATCACCGTGACTAAGAAATATAGTTTGGGCTTAGATTAAGCATAAAACTGAAGTAAATATAATTAATTATATTATAATAGAAGAATCAAGAAAGGCGTCAACACAAGTCACAAACACTTCTACCTTATACCTTTACGATAGTGGTTCTTTAAAATCAATTAAAAGTTAAAACTGTCACTAATGAAGCTGCCGACCTGACGAAGGCTCTAAATTTTCATGGTTTGTACTTTGTGTGGCGTAATTTAGTGTTATGCCGGGTAAAAATTAGGTAATTAATTTAAAAGTTCAATAAAATATGGCGGAAAAATCACGGATCACAAAATCTTATTTTAGGTACCGTTATTTTTCATTAGCTCATTAAATGTTTAATGATTGTTCATAATAGGTACCGTCATTAATGTTATAGTTTTAAATAGTGTTCTACTTAAAATTAATATTTGTACCTTTAATTCTTATATTTTAATGGCTCTTAGAAGTATTTATAACAACAATTATTAGTTTTTTTTCCATATTAATCTGGATCATTAAATTTCATATTTTCATATACCGTCGGGTTCGTGACAAAAACTCCAAGTCGAAAAATTTCAACTTTTTTTTGTTGATAAGGGTACACTGCATTTTTTTACATATTTTGATATCATGATAATTAATATTTGGCAGTTATATCATAATTCATAATGATAAAATACAAAATAATAAATATAAAATCATGTATCTCTATCAACAAACGTAAAAGTGTAAATGTAAAACCACTTAAGTCGATTTCCGAGATTTTACCAGTGTCATCAAACTACTGAATAAATTGCATTTTTATTTTTATTTCTCAACACCAAAATTGTTATTGTGTACGTAACTTATACAAAATGTGAAAACTAATTAGCATAATCAGAATTAAAAATACATTATTCAGTTAATATGATGTGTTTATTGCCCTATAATGAGATTTTAGAATCATTTAATGAATTTGATGACACTACTAATGACTTAAGTTTTGAAGAATGTGCTGGCGTTTTAGAAATAAGTAGTGGTAAATAATGTTTTCAGGTTTACTTTATAATTAAAAATACTACTGAGAATACTTGTACATACTTTATATGATATCTCACTATTTAGTAATGGTTGTGGTATCAAAATAGAAATACTATAGTTTCATTAGTTTCAAATGCCCTCTTAAAGTTTACAATTGTTCAAAAGGTAATAATTACTCAAAACTTACTTGAAAAAAGACTCATACAGATGGAACTTGATAGCATTCATCATACTATAAAAATTAAATTTAATAAAAGAAAAATTCATTTACTGACTGATTACATTAACGTTTGTTGGGATGCACGTATTAAGAATCTTTTAGGGTTAAATATTTAGACTTCTTATGTTTTAATGATTATTCACTAGTTAAATACTACTCCTCAATAATACACTGGGTACATTTAAAGGTGATCTTACAGTTACAGATATCAGATGTTTTAATATAAACTTGACTCATTCATACAATACAAATTAAATTATGATGATGAATGGAACGATTAATCTCTCAGACACAAAAAAAAAAAATGGTACATTTTTAGTGAAAAGAAAGTATAAGGAACCACTAAAAATAAAATGAAAAATTTAATCACCTACTACAGCTTAAGAATGTCTCGCCAAAATATACCTAGCAATATGATAATGTACCTCATATTAATATGAATAGTAAAAATAAAATAAAGCCAGTCATGTTTTATATAGTTTTTAAGTAACTAAAAGCATTTCATTAATTGTAGTATTAATGTATCTATTAAAAGGTTAAAGATTATTCTTAACATTTTTTACTGTTGAATTTGCTAAGATTTGTTGAATATTTTATTTGTATTATTTGTTTAAGTTTTTTTAATTTTGTTTCTTGATATTATGTTATAAGTACCTCCATACATATTTAATTTAAATATTTTTATTCAATTTTTAGAGCTTAAGTTTTATATTAGTGATCTTTAGTATCACATTCATATTTTGATCCCATAAACTTGTTTTGATTATGTTTTTTTTCAACATATTTTTTTTAATAATATACATATATACGCTAGTCTTTTTTATTTTTAAAAAAATGATCCTTTGCAGCTATGTTATATAAATTACATAAATGGATTATAAATAAATTAATATTATTGCTTCTTAATAAATTATTAACCTTAAATAAAAAATTTTTATACATTAGTATAATAAAAGATATAAGAAATAATGTAGGTACTAAAAAAGTCTGAAAGATACAATATCAAAGGCAATTTTATTCCTTGTTGTTCATGAATTTTATTTTGTTTGATTAAACCAAAGATACATCTTTGTAAAAAAAATTTAAGTGATATAATTATGCTTTATTGATAAAAGCAAAAATCATAAATATATATATATATATATATATATATATATTATGTTTCAAATCACTTAAATAAAAAAAGTAGGTTGTGGGTATATGAAAAAGAAGACTGTAAGAAAATATTATAAAGTAACATGTAAATACTGTTATTGTACATATTATATATATATATATATATATAAAATGTATTCTTCATGTCATTTTAAAATTGACTAAGACAGATATTGACAAAAGTGAATATGACAAGCAGAGTTTTAAAGTGACAAATTTTAATCTTTTTTTTCTGTATTTTATTTGGATTCAACAATTTATTCCTAATTTGTACAATAGTTTAAGTGATTACATTACAAGAAATTTGCTGCTAGAAATTGTAGTCTTAAATTTATAAAAATGTAAGTGGATTAATTGTTTTATTTTTAAGTGTAAACCCTGGTATAAAATCAAGGAAATATTAGACCATTAATTTGATTTATGCTTAAAATAATTATGACTACAATACTTTCAATTATATTATATTCTAATTGTTGCATAATATAATAATAATAATCATTATTACTTCATATTTTTTACCCCTGGGAAATCAGTGAAAAATTATCAAACATTGATCCATTCAATAAATTTGTTGGATTTTATTTTCCTCAGAGATCAATTAAAATCTGTTAAGGAAATTTAAATTGATTCTTCTTACAGCTTACATGTTTTTTTTTTTTTTTTTTTTTTTTCAAATAATACCTACTTACTAATTATATTAGTGTTTAATATTTTATAAACATAAATATAAATTCTTTATGCAACTGAAATATCTTTCAATTCATTGCCCTTAAGTGTCAAAAACTAGCCATTATTTTAGACTGTTTTATTGCATTTATATTTTATTTAAATAATAATTTTATAACACTAGCCATGATAATAAATGCATTTAAGTATACTATTATTATAAATTAATATAATTAGGGATTGAGTAACTAGTATAACTTGGGTTTATTATGATTTATTGTATGGAACTATTATCAACACTTTTAAACAATAATAATAATAATTTATTAGTTATAAACTTATAAATTATAATTTATTGAAAAAAAAAATTAAATAATTATACACGTATTACGTACATGATATAGGTCAATATATTATACAATTATATTTTTTAAATTAACAATTTAAGGCTCGATGCCTGATGGAAACAATAGCTGTCTGAGTTTTTATAAAACTAAGAATTGATATACATATGTAATATATACACACATATACCATTGAATAAATTCTGGGAATTGGATGAATTTCTTTTGCACGTTGATGTAGGATAGTATTGCATTCTCCACTCATATGTTTTAAATTATTTACTAAGATAATAATAGTTATAATTGAATATATTTTATGAAAAACAATCTAATTACAAAAAACTATTAATCAGAAATTCAATGTGGAATTATTTATTCATATTATGTTTGTTAATAAACAAATGTAACCCATTGACAAAAAACATGTGTATCTATTTTTAAGTATTATTAATTATTAATTATTATCTATGTACAAGATAATAAAAACCTAAGACCTATTGCCTAAAGCAGCGGTTCTCAACCTAGGGTACATGTACCCCAAGGCGTACACGATATTATCTCAAGGGGTACATGGAAAAAAATTGGCTGATGGCGGAAAATGTTGAATTTGCTTATTTAAAACAATTAATTTCAAAAATATTTATAATATGTTACTAAAAATGAAAATTTGTGTCACAAATTAAAACTTAACCGTCAATTTATCTAATAGATATGAAGTATAGAATGTAACGTAGAACTTTTTGTTATTTTTTATTTATATAGTTATGTGAAAAAGTTTAAAAATTAAAATGAGGGGTTCAATTTAGCAAAATATTAAACTTAGGAGTATGGAATGAAAAAAAGGTTGAGAACCGCTGACCTAAAGTAATAACCAAGTTTATAATTGGCACAATAAAAGAACAGTTTCACTTAGACATGAAGGAACTATTAAAATTAAAATGTTATTCAATTCATATAGTACATAGTTATCATTAAACTTTATAATGATCAATGAAGTAAACATTGCTTAAAATCTAGTTTGAAAAAGTATCTATTGCTGTCGCCGTTTTTAAACATTCAGACTAGAATCATTAACTCATATTTTGAATTATAAAATTATAATAATTATTATTTAGGAGTATAAGCATGACATTTAAAAATATTTTATTTATATTCCTCTACTTCTTCGGAAGTATTTTATTGAGCTCTTGTAGTTGTACATGAACTCAAAGTAAAATTTGACTTTGGCTGTAAATTTTTTATTTTATAATCTTAATTAAAATTTGTAAAGTATATATCATACATTATATTTATATTAATCATACTAATTATATTAAACATACTTAGCAATGGTATTTAAATCATTAAATGGTGGTCTTCATTATTTAAATTATAATGTTACTTTCCTCATTTGTAAAAATGCAACAGGATTTCTAAAATTTTTAAACGATTTAATAAAACTTTTTATTAGGTACTAGGTAGTAGGTACATTTGTGCATTAAATATCATGGTTCAGCTATCTTTGATAGTAACTGATAATATATTTATCATTTTAAGAATGAATAAATCTCAGAATAAATGGACTATAAATATTTCTTCTGGCATATTGGAGGGAATTCTTGATAAATTGAAACATTGATAAGTTAATATTTTTGATCATTGTTTTCAATGTCAAAATATGTCTGATATTCTGTTAAATTTATCTCGTTTTAAATTAATTTAAAATATGTTTTACATCAATACTAATGTGTTTGCATTTTCATTCGTATCATCGGATAGGTATTTCAAAAAGAATAATGATGATTTATGAATAATCTAGAGACAACTCTCAAGGCCTTAGTAACATTAGAATTTGTCGACAACGTGTTTGAGAAAATGATTTCGAAGTAAGTAATAACTTTTTTTAAACTTTAATTTAGTTGATCTCAACAATGACTGTTGGGTTGATAGGAGAAAAAAAATATATGAAGTTCGAATAATATTAAAATATTTAATCACATTACTACAACTGTCAATAGCATGGACGCCAAATAAATTTAATGCTGTATTCGGTAAAAATTTGGCACCTAGAGTTAATTCTTTTATTCGCACTAGTATCCCCGTATATTTTTCAGCCATGTTTGTGTTGTGATCCAGTTGTAGTGAAGCACGGTTGACAAACGTCGAATTAAAATAAATTTAACACGTAATTTAATTAATTGTTATTGAAATTTATTAACGTGGATTAGTTAAACACTCGGAGTAATGTTACAACTTTTAAGATAATTACTTTTAGCATGGATACCGTCAATTTTACTAGTCGCCACGCAGAAATAGTGTGGCTAGGTCGCTCTGAAAGCGCTCTAAGTTCTTATATATTTGACAACAACCGGATCTTATTGTTTATTACAAGGTCTCATTTTAAGTGCCTATTCAATTTTGATACTTTGATTTTAGAAACCGACTTTTTCTTGTAATATCGATTAACAACGATTAACGTACTGCAACACGCATCAATGCGTAACACATATCTATTTGTGTGGTCATACGTGTTACAGCTATCGTAACATTAACATTGTTGAACGACAGATCGACGCAATTTTCAACACTTAAACTTAATCGACTAATTATTATTTATTTCAATCACTGTTAATGTTAAGTTTTCTGCTGTAAGACTATAAATATTAAAATATTTTACGAATTATTCAATATCTAGCTTGAGGCTTGACTATAAAAATGTACAAAGCGTAAAACTATAGCTAATTAAATGACGTGTTACATCTGGCATTAAATTAATTAAAAATCCAAAATATTTTGCTGTTTTTACCTTTTGTGTAATTATTTTTTAAAGACTTTAATTGCCATTAGTGATTGAAATTCTTGAAATGTGTGGGATGAAATTTAATTAATTCTCTCACTTCTATAACTTGTGTAATTATTTAAATGTTCTTTGATAAACGAGTTGAATTTTGCTGATAATTCTATGGTGCGAATATACGATGCTCAAGAAATTAATTCTGTTATGAGGATTTTCTGAAATTTAGTCGCTCTAAAAAAGACCAAACCTCTTAATCTTATAAGCTAAATTGTAGCCACTGTATGTTTTAAAATATTTCTCCAATACTGGATTTCAATTTTATATTCTTTAACTAATTGGCAATCTGTTTTTTATTTTATTTTTGTCGTACTTGTATAGATCGATTGGAATAATTAAACACTACGCTATCAGTGCCGGCGTTAAACATTTCCCTGGATGTAGGTACCCAGAGAAAGGCAGAATCCTAACACCTAAGATTTTTTAAATCGGGCTCTTTTTTAGTACAGTTTTTAATCGGATTTTAATTTTTAAACATTAAATATAATAATATTAGGTTATTCTTATTATTTTTTTTTTTTAACGTGTTAATAAAACACTATTTACAAATTATAAAATAATAACTAATTAGTAATTAGTAATTACACATTATAAAAATGTAATTAAAGTATGAAGATATTATATATTTTATACTAAAATAATGTTAGTTTTCATCGATTCGCTCTGAGCATAGGTATTGACGATTTCTTCATAATTTAACGATTTTGATATTTCTTGTTCAATGGAAAGTAGTGTAAGGTCTGATAATTTGTCTTGTCCAATTGAATTTTTTAAATATGATTTAATTATCTTGAGTTTCGAAAAATTCCCTTCTGTACATGCCATTGTGACTTGTATGGTCAACATTATTCGAAGTGTAATTGTAATGTTTTGAAACGATCTTGAAATGGTGTGTAATTTCTTCATCAACCTAAATTCAAAAAATAATGATTTCCACAAATAAATCTTGTTCATATATGTCTTCGGAACATTTATCTGAAAGAACGAACTAAGTGTAGGTCTTTGCAGCATTTTATTAGTTCATCGTCTTGCATAACTTGTAATTTTCCAATGCCGTAAAAAAAAACCAAAATTATTTGAATATGATTCCAGTTGTTTAAAATACTAATTACTCAATGATTTAATGGTCTGGTTCTATATGACAAAAAATATGTTATTTGAAAATGTTCTCATTCATTTTCAATAATTTCATCATCATAGCTTCAAAATCAAATAATTTTTTTTTTCTAAGTTAACATTCTTTTGAAAATTATCTTCTGTGTCAATTAAATCTGCTAATTGATCTGATTTGTTTTTGACTAATTCATTACCATTTTATCTATAATTTTTCAAATATCCAAGAAGACCAAAAACCAATTTAGTTGATACACATATATGCCCATGTTATGGCATTTTTTTTTACGATATTTGTCTCCATTAAAATGTCGTATCATATGATTATACTTAAAATCAATTCATAACTAAATATTTTTTTAGCAATGAAAGAGATTCACTTCTTGCTACCAAATCATTAATGTCATCAAAAACTTGAAGTGGCAACTAAAAACGCAATTCTTTAATGCTATTTAAACGACTCTTCATCAAGTGTCGGACCATTGTTAGGCTGTAAATTTTTTAGTTTCTTTTTGATATATCCTAACGACCAAAAGAAGCTGATAATAAAGTAAAAGCGTGACGTATTATACCGAAAAAGTGATAGCCTTTAATGAGTTTTTTGTTACATCATAGAGAACTAGATTATGACTATTAGCAGTACAAGGCGTAAACAATGTTCTAGAATCTAATGATTTATATTATCTATACTTAATATAATTTGGTATACAGTGGATTGATACGTACATGTTAATAGTTAGATGATCGACATCACTGGCAGTTCCTATTTAAAACTACTCTGCATAAGAATGTATTAATACTATTAATAAATATTATTACAATTATGTAGATACCCAGTATTTATGTAAAATATTAACCTATATATATGGCTAGGTATGTGATGAGATAGGTGAGTAATAAATTGTTATTAGATAAGTAAAATCAAATGGTTAAGCATAAATCATCTATTTAAAACTTATACTCTTTGTTTTTATATTTTATTAAACTGCTAAGTGACAAGGTTTCTTATTTTTTTATGAATTGTAAATCTTTCTTGACAATTGAAATTGCTTTAACTTGTTTTATCAAATGTGAGTGTTTAAATAATTGCAGTTAATTTATAATAAATGTACATAATGGATGTAAAAATAAATCCCGAATCCGACATTCTAATTTTATATATCTATCGGGGTCTAGAATTAATTTTATTTAAGTTATAAGTTATAATTTATAATTTATAAAGTATGATAGATATACATTATCGACTCACTTTATAGATACATTAATAGTCACATATTCGTCAATATATTATTGTTTTTAATGTTTTTTTTTTTTTTTTTTTTAATAACGTGATAGAAGCATATCATTTTTGTACAGTTTCGTCATTTTGTTATCGAAAATTCTATCTCGCATCACTTAATATTTAATAGTTAATAGTGTCAAAGTTTTCCTTTAATACCTAATATTTATTTTGAATTTTTAATTGATTGAAAAAAGTAGACTTAGATATATATATATACATAATATAATGAGTGATGTATTATTCTAATTATTAATTATTGATCTCTGATTTAAGGTTCGTACCGTTACACGAAATATATCTATAGGCTATTATTTGTAACGATAGACGGACACACGTGTTATCTTACGCATTATTTATACGACACTAGGATTTTATCAGTTATTCGTTATTTCAAGTTTGTTACTATATAACTATGACAATGAGATTGGTTTTAGATATTTTAATATAGGTACCTGCTATTAGTTTGTTGTGATGATAATAATTATGTATGATTGTATATAATTATGTGTTTAATTATATCTCAACTATTTAGCAACATGCCAACATACTATATACCTACATAAGTATATTTTATCATGTATATTATTGTTATTCGTTTTTTATTTTTATCGTGTTTGACTATGAAACTGTGTGAATATGTTAGTAGAATATCTAAATATGCAATAGTTTGAAAATTAAAATTAATTTGGGTATTTAAAATTTTTTAAATATTACCGTGTGTAGTAAATTATAATATAGTATTGTAGGATAATATTTATATTATTCTAACACGGATTGTAAAATTGTAAAATTTAATATTTAAAAGTATAGTTTGTTTGAAACATTTTATAAAAAAACATAAATTTAATTATGATATTAAATAGTTTATTCATTTTTTTATTTGAACATATTTTATTCGTTAACACCAAATGTATAGTTTATATAATTATTTATTACAGATATTAGCTATAAAATCATACACAATTAACACAATTAAATTAGATTTATATTAAACTAATAATTTAAAATACGATAAAAACTGAACCAATCGAGTTAATCACCAACTAGACAACTAAAAAAAAAAAAGAAAAAATACAAATATAATAATGTAATGCTACACTAAATTAATTAAATATAATAATATAATGGGTACTAAATTAATTAAATATAAGGTGAATGCTACATAATTCATCATAAGTACTTAAATTATGTGCTATTTCTCTTAAAAACTCATAATATAATGATTATTATAGTCACTGACTAATTTGAAAATATACTCGTCGACAAGGATATTTATTTTCATTTTTCGGGGATGTTTGCCTATTTTAAATTAACGAAAGAAGATGCTTCGCGGCTATTTTGTATTTTTCTTGAATATGTTATAAATTAGTGTCGGATGGTCAAATATCATTTAAAAATTAAGTCGATGATTTACAACCGTCGTAAACAATGGCATACATATCAGATAATTATCATTGTCTTACCTAAACGTGATTAAAAATAATTTTATGAAAAAAGGAAAAAGTGACTACGTTAATAGATAGCCACGCATAAATTTCCAGATCCAATTATTTAGGTTAATCGATAAGAAGTAGATGATGTTAGCATTTTTTAACATTTTATTATGTATTGTTAATAGTTACTACACTCATAATTTAATTCTTATACTTACATATTTAAAAAAAATAGATTTGTTTAGTATGAATAAAATTATTATATTTAATATTATCAACGTTTTGTGCTTACATTTTCGTAAATTTATTACCTACCTTAATACTACCCCACCAATTTTTGTTATCGTATATAATATTCTTCACATACATCGTGAATAAAAAGTAAAAGACAATGCTCAAGCTGACATTGATGTTTTGTTCTGTTGTAGATATATTGTAGGTATCTAAAATTTATCTTTTATATTAACATTAGGTACCTAATATTCTTACAAAATATTTGATTGATTATCAATACAAATCAAAACAACTTTTTACTATCATTTTTTATTCTTACAACTGTCGATAACATTTTTAAGTTTTTGTTAACTTATTTTTAATTATTTAACTATATATTTTGTTGCTTAAACTTTTGTCACGTGAAATAATGATTTGAATAATAAATTAATTGGTCAATAATTGGTAACAATGTTTATTTGACTTCTTTGATTGTTGTCATATTATCGTTTTGTATTTTGTTTTTATTTATTTATATGATACACCACTTAGATTTTTTTAACAGTTTTCTTTTTTACCTCTTTTTTTGCTAATATTTTTCATGCATTTAATTATTTTACAAAGATTTTCACTATTTTTAATTATATTACATTAACTCAAATATAGTATATATGCATCGTATTTCTTAGAGTTTTATTTTTTTTTTTACTAATTGATTTAAATTTGATTGTGATTTGATATCTAAACACAATATAAATAGAACATAATCATTTAAAATCATAACTTAATTATTTTTCAGTAATTTTAGAGGTATTACAAAAATTATATAAGATATTTAATATTTTTGAGGGTTTAGAATAATATTGGTTTTGTATTTATTTATTTCACTTTAAATTCAACTTAAAAAAAATAAAAATAATTTGTTATAATTTTAAATAGTTTTAAGATTATAGTTCAATAAAATAATATGTCAAACACTCAAACCCGCAAAATTATTATTCTCTATGATTTTAGTTATAGCTTATCTTTGTTTCGCGTAGATTAGAGAGAAAACAATTGGTGAGTTCTTATTGTTCTTAATAAATCAAAAAAATATTTTTAAATTTAAAATTCATTTATGACTTAGATTAACCTTTTCTATGATAATTGGAGTTTGCTTAATTTAGTTAATTCTTTAATGTGTGCCCTTCCACACTTGTTTTTTTAACTTTTAAGAAATATGTTATTAATTATAATAATAACTATTGAGCTAAATAATGAATTTATTTATTTTACAATTAAGTATTTTTTAAGAACTACTTTTTTTATTAAAAATTATGCATTTATAGGTACCTATTATTATATTATAACCGATTATCGGGTTATATATTATTTTAGTACTAAACAAAAAGAAGTTACAATATTTACGATAATATTCATACATTTTGGATTATTTATGTGAAGTGAATTTTGTTTATATCATAATATTTTAATAGATAATGTTAGTATTTTATCTGATAATTCGTTTTAATATATAAGAATACATTATTTAACATTTATATCATACTTAGGTACCGTCATTTGCTTATTAAAGCTATCTATCGTATATTATCATTTTTTTGTTAAATTTAAAATATCTCAGTAATATTGGATGATATTATTTTTTTGTGAATACTTTGGAATTGAAAATAGTACTAATAGTAATAACTAATAACTATCATTATTTTTTTTACTTATTAAATATTATTTATCAATATAAAAAAGAATAATATACCTACTTAATATAAAATATTTATTTATATCACGAAATAAACCATAATTATTATCTGTCCTCTGTAAACTATACGTTTAATATTTATAGGTATATATTTTTGTGGTTGATCGCATCCATTGATTTTAGAATATTTAAATATATTCTTAAATCAACGATCGCATTGTAACTAGTAAGCATGCTAAGTAACCAAGAAATACGTTTCGTAACTCTGTGAAGAAAAATGTGATTTTTTTCTTTATTTTTTAGTGAATTTAGGCAATGGTTATAGAGATGTATAAAATATTTATGTAATACGATTGAAATTGATTTTATTGTACTGTTAATAGAATGAAATCTTATACTCCACAAGATATCAACAGATCGCGCCATATATTAGGTAAAATAAATAGGAACACCGTCGCTAAATTAGGCAAACCAGGTGTATTTTATCATTTTTATCTTCTCAACGTAGGAAGGTTGATCGTGGTCGGGTTTAAGCTAATCATAATAATTAAACATTTTATTATAAATAAAATATTGTTAATTTAATAGCATTTTAATTTTTTTTTCTATTTTTACAGTCATGTCACAAAGTTATTATTCAAAGAAATTCACTTTTTTTTTTTTTAAGTCTATAATATTGTTTTAGAAATATTTTTTTTTTTGTAGAGGGGGCTCAATACATCTCCAATTCTTATCAACACTATAATATACCTTTTTCCGAAAGTTTCTTGCATAAAAATGTTAGCATTTTATAAACGCTATTAAATTCAATTTTGAAAAACTATAATTTCTTTACACGGAAAAAGATTTTCTTTTAAATATTAAAATAGTTCACTATTTCGTATTGTATTGTATAAAGTGATATAATACTAGAGTATCTCTTGAACTTAAAAGTTTTAGTACCAATACAATAATCGATATTATTTCTTATAATTTATATTTTATAAAGTAGTGCATAAAGTATAAAATATATAGGTCATCTTAAATATTGGTAGACAATTATTCAAATACATTTTGGATAGTTATATTGCTATTGACTAAAAGTCATAATAACTGATAAATAAGCTTCACTGACATATTTCACCTTCTGAAGTCTGACGGTGACGTTTATTTAATTACACAACAAGGAAAAACATTTATTTTGTAATAAATAATAATTAGCTAGCAATGCTTTTTTTAGTTAACTTTAAAAATAATCCGTGTTAATTTCGATTGTAGATAGATAATACTTTATAAATGATTAATTATTGACTCAGAATGTTGTAAAAAAATCAATTTGTCTTATTTTTTTAAATTTTGTTAATTTATATATTTTACACGTTTTAATTGTCTTATTGTTATGAAAAAGTTGTTATCAGTATTATATCATCCTTACGTTTTATTTTTTAAATATACATTTAACGCTTACAATCTAAGGAAAATTATTTTAATTTATATATATATATATATTTAAAAATAATTCTAAAATTTTTAGTTTCAAAATTCAAACATTCACAGTTGACATTAAAATAAAGTTTTAAAATGTATTAAATATTATTTACATTTTTTTTTTCAAATTGATATATGTCATAGTATATTACAGACAATATTATACAGAATAGTTTCAAAAATAATTTTAAAATATTGTTTAATATTGTTGCATAAATTAATTATCATGACTTACATTGAAATTACCATAACAAATACCAAGCGTTTACGTCTATCAAAATACGTAATTCGTTATCCGTGTTAAAAACCAAATTCATTCATCACATATTTATTTAAGTTTCAGTTATTGAATAGTAAAAATTGAACTCTCTTATTGAATATCTCTATCATAATTAATCTTACATAAATACGAATATTTAATGATTTTTTTATTCTAGTTTATGAAATTCATAATTTAACACACATTTTACCAATTATTTTATAAATTTAAAGTATGTTTATAATTATTTATTGTATATTTATTTTATTTTTTTTTTAAATTGTGTAAATTTTAAGCTCTGGAATGTTTTAAAATTATTTTTTATTGAATTTATTGCCTTATTTAGTGGCTAGCGAATTGACAATTTTTTAGAAGCAAAGAAAAATATATTAAGGACCCGTCCAAAAATGGGCGTAAAAAATGGTTGGAAGGCGGCTAACGTAATTTGATATAATTAATGCATAATTATATAGTATAAATAATTATATTTTAGATGAATTATGACTACCTATTTAGTATCATACTACATTTACAATTAGGGGACTCACCATTTATCACCCACCTCTATATTTAAAAAAAATCTCAGAGGCAATTTTCTTTGAAATTATTGTTCGTCATGTCATTGGTCTCATTAGTTAGTTTATAGTTAAAAGGGTATTGTCAGTTTCCACCTTATATAGGTAAAGCTGAAAGCATTTATGTAAACTCAAGTTCTAGTATTTAAAAATGATATGAAGAATTTTTTAAGATAAACAATGAAAAAAATAATAACTTAAAATCTTTTTAATTTTCTGTTCTAATTATATAGGTATATATAAATATCAAATTATTGATAATAAAAGCATTAAAATAAGTAATATATATACTGCGTACTACTATTCAGCCATGTTGCAGATTGTAATAAATATTAAAATATTAATAAATTATGAAATGTGCAGTGTGCGTACCACATGTCCAAAATTCATAAACTATAATTCAATATTTATTAAATTGTTTTGAAAAAAAGCATTACGTATATCTTAACATAAAAAATTTGCTAAAAAAAAATACAGGTAAAATATCGCATTTACGCGTTGTGTAATTTATATTATAGAATTTAAAGTATATTAAATAGGTAGTTGAATAGTAGTTTGAATCTTCGTGTTGTTGTTTAGAAACCAAGTTTTAATTAAATTTATTTACTTAGAAATATTATTAATTTTTAACTAACCAGGAATTATGCAAGTAATCAACTGCATTTTAATTTCCATGAAAGTAGGTATACAAAACAACCAAAATAATATTAAAAAGTTTCGATAATATTTTATGTACTTAATTTGCGATTCGTAATTCAGATTGTTATTGATCAGGTTAAAAAAATTAATGTATTACATGCATATTGGGTCGGAACATTAACAGATCTAGCAGCCTCGAAACATTAAAAATTCGCCACGTATCGCACTTACGGCGTACAGGGATCGTTTATATTAACCCGCATATTACTGTAGTACCGAGGAACGTATAGAAAATGAATACCGCTTTATTTAACACGACTTAAACCGGCAACGGGGAGATAAATCGACGGCATAACACATTCGTTATTCGATCTGAAATATGATCTATATGACGTAGAGTTTTTCTTCATCTATGCCGGGGGGCTTAAAGGGATTTTTTTATTGTCATGTATATTTGTATATTTTTTTATATTTAATCCGAGGCTATGTACACGCACACACATGCACAAAATACACAGTGTGGACACGTCGTGGTGCATGTTCGGTTTTCATACGAGATCCACACATGGTTATTATTGTTGTTGCCGTCGATGAATATCTCGAAAACAACCGTCTGTCTGTCTGTCTGTGTGTCAGACTTACTTGCGAAGAAAAAAAAAATACTCGCGCGCACGCATGACTGTGTGATGGACGGGTGAGTACCTGTACGGTTTTTTTTTTCGTAGCCCTATTATTATAATCATTACTATGATTCATAATATGGGTAGTTGGTAGGTACCTAGCAATATCAATGTGTAACAACAATGCAATGATTCTTCGTGGTAAAGTCGGAATCGAATAAAAGGCGTGACGGTGACGGTAGGCTTATAATTCATACCTATTGTATGAGAAGGAGACATAAATATACATGCACACACATACACACACACACACACACACATGAATAGAATATGTCAAATGAGTAGATATCTCTACTGTTTTTAAAATTTTAGTATCTAATACTATTTTAATTATTAGACATGCCTTATGATTAAAAAAAAAAAATATATATTTGTTATACATTTTACGAAAAAAAAATTAAATATATATTTTATAAAAATGTTTAGTTTTTAGGATTTTCAACTTGATTTTAGCTAAAAGTACAAATAGTACAATAATAATTTGAATTTACAACAATATAATAAAATGCTAGTAATATTATTGTAAATATTAAATAATTAGTAAAACTATTTTTCCCTTTTTTGAAATTAAAAATAATTAAAATTAAATTAAATTCTTCTTTTTTTAATGATGAAATTATTAAAAAATAAAAATTTCTTATCCATAAAATGATTCAGTTGATTTAGATTTCTGAATATTAAGTGCTAACTTTTTTCAGCATAAGCACAATTTAATAACAAAAGTTATATTTAATTTTTTTTTTTTAAAGTATTTTAATTTTAATTTTTTTCCAGTTTTTTGGCATATATTATTTAAGTAATTAGGATATTAAAATCTGATTATTTTAGTGTAAAAAATAAATTAATCACAAAGTGATTTTTGAAATTTATATTCTGGCCACATTTATTTTGAAAAAAATCCATTTTTCTGAATTTTTTGTCATAATACTTTATCTAAACAGAGTAACAATTTTTCTAAAGAGTAAAGACATGTATTTTTGAAAAAAGTAAAAATAAGCAAGATCTTTACTACATTTAAATTACATTTATTTCTTAATTGATGAAAACTTGAATTAATTTTCTATGAGCGCCCTTGCAAAGTTTACTTTAAAATCTCTCTGTACATTTGATAAATGCAAAAAAATCTTCACCATTTTGTATAAAAAATAATTTGTAATATGTATAATGCTGTCTTCACAATATTGTTTTTTTTTTTTTATATACAATTTTTGTATTGTTCGGTTAGATGATACACCTGCAGAGTTATAAGGTTTTTATATAAACATAAATACTTAATTATAGTAATCCAAGGATCTTGGTAAATTACTCTTTGTTATAATATTTGAGTATATTTCTCTAATAATTTTTTTTTTCTGAGGGCTTGTTACAATTATGCACCATATCCTTAAACATTTTAGTAATATTCATTCGGCGCACATAAATAAACTAATTTCGCCGAAGAAGAAAAACAACAGGAATTAAAAATAATATTACCTATATAGCTGTTTGGTGTCGAATCGGTAATTTTACAAGAAACCGAAATTAATGCCAATTATATTCAAATCAAGTCGTTATGTATGAGTGTATGGTATATAAACTATGAAATACAGTTGATTTTCTAAGAAAAAGATTTGTTTTCAACTTAAACAAATACGTTTGTGATGTGATGAAAACATATATATTGTGTAATGTATAAATGAGCAGTGTATAATACGCGATACCTAAATTAACATAAAGTCATGTAACATTAGTTTATTACGTAGTAATACCTAGGAATATAAAATAATGATATGCGATGTTTAATAATATAATATTAAACTATATATATATATCATACGATCACGCACCAATGTTTCTGCTTATTCATATAGGACGTAATGTATAATATCGTAGCGTTAGCCAGTCATATTAATTATGAAATTAACATTTAGATACCTATATAATAATTGCATTTGTTGGCTTGTATAATTATATCATTTTAAATGCTAAGAAAGCGTTTTATTGTAAAGTAGTGATAAATTATACTTGATCGAGCATATTCGATGTTATAAAATAATAATATGTAGTTATTTTATCAAGCGATTCGATATTAACTATAAGTTTAATTATTAAAATGACAATAATTTATTATTAATCGGCTTGAATTTATTTTAAAATTAAATTAAACTCCCGGTAACTGTTGCGGTAATAACAACAGTATTACTATTATGGCGCAGAAACTGTATGATATTTTCTAATATCGTAAAAATTCTCCTCGGGTAGATGTAAATAATTTTTGTAGTACTTATTTCGGTTTGGAAACATTGACGCTGAGTAAAGTTTTCGCCAAATGGCATACAAAATAAGGTCCATTTAAATTTCGTATTGAATTGCTATGAGAAAAAAAAAAGGATGAGGAGCAGATGTGAATATTGTTTTGTAAAACCGTAATTGAAACACCTAAAAACTTCATAATAAATACCGAAGTTAATAATATATTTAAATTGCACGAGCGAGAAAAAATTACATATATAAATAAATATATTATAAACATCGTTTGGTAGACCGAGAACGAAACGATAATATTTATTTGTTCAAATATGTAAATTTTAGGCGTTTTTTTTATTTTATTTTGTTTAGGTATATGAATATATATATATATATATATGTGTATTTTACCTCGAGGCTAGCATAGATAAACAAATATGTTATTTTCTCAACGTGGAAGAGCAACACCATTTTTATCTGTCAGAATTTATCTCGCGAACATCGTTTGTGCTCTGAATGTATAAAATTCTGGTTAAAGTCCAAACCACCGTCGCCGGTTCTCGCTAATAATATAATATAATATAATGTACGTATATATATTCACTAGTGCATCACAAAGTTTTCCTCTCGGTATCGTCTTCAAACATAACTTGCATATATATATATAATATATATATATATATATATACATAACCAGCTGATGTCCTAACTTTTGCCAATTACACACACACATATATATAGTTATGTGTTTGATTATAATATTGTATATTATAATACGCACCTACGTACATCGACGCCGCGTGCATGCGACGCGTATACGCATACGTTTCTGTGCGTTATTATTAATTATTATTAAACTCCGTTTACGTTTGCACCGCAACATAAATAAAAAGAGATATTCGGCGTTTAATTGCAATCTCGACAACGGTTGGTTTTGGGTAATTTGGAAAACATTTTTTTTTTTTTTTTTTAATTTTAATTTTTCTGAAAATTGTCGCATTGATTTTGATGTTTTCATTATGTCGTACGCAATGCGTAAGTATTGGTACAATGTGTACTGGGTCTCAATTTTTTTCCATCCAGTCAAGCTTCTTTGAATTTTGGCGTTGACGCCGATATTTATAATATGCTTTATGCTTTTTTTTTTTTTTTTTTTTTGTGAATTGTTTTTTCTGCTTGGAAACGTTGAACTGCAGTGAGCTTAGATTAGTATGCGTATTGTATATAATTTAAAATATACATGTGTAGGATGTGAGCAATGTTGAAGTCTTGCTTTAGATTTTGCAAAAAGGTCTAATACGAACACAATGGTCATTAATGTGACCGACGAGTGTGTGCGTAGACGGTAGATACCTACTTCTTTATAAATAACATAATATATGTATACATACTGTAGCAGTGCGTGTACTTTTTATATGGCACCGCCTCTATTATGTTGACAATGTTTTTCATGAATTTTCTCTGCGGTGAGCGCTGAATGGTCTGAATGACAATATAAATTTCATTATTTTAATTAAGATTTAACATTTTCATCAGATATAATTCAAATTGTATTTTATTTTTGAAAAAATTGATAAAATTAATGCTCTTATTTATCTTTATTGTATAAATACTATAACTACCCTCAGAAATGTATTCCTCATTTATTTTTATTATTTTTGAAACCAATTAAAAGATCTATAAAAGTTGATTTAGTTTTAAGGTCAAAATTTAAATGTTGAAAACGTATTATTGACAAATATATATATTATATATATATAATACGTATTGATTTCTGAAAGATAAACACGAGTTAAACAAACGTCGAATTTAAAAATAATTATTTGAATATTCGTTTTGTTATTACTATAGATATTGTATTATAAAAGACGTCGATAATAATTTGGAAATGGACTTCATGAAGCTACTTATGGAAAACAATTTAATTGGAGATGTATTTTTTCAAATAAAATTGTCGTACCAGAAAGATTTTTATCAGGTTTAAGAACAAATAAAGTCATTTTTGTACAATTCGCATTATATTGTATTCTTGTCTCTTGATAATAGTGTAAAAATCGAAATATTATATTCATTAAATAAATTATTTAATATTTTTTTTCCAGACATACGTTATACTGTGGACACAATTGGGACACGTTTCTGTAGATTTAATGAGTCCGGGAATTTTATACAAAATAGTGTATTTTGCTCTCAATGTTGTTTTTTATCCTAAAACCGTCTGTGCATTATGCGATGAAATTAGATTGGCTATCAAAAGTATTCAAATGTTTCTAAAATACATTTTTAATGTCTTCGAAGTTAATCATTTCACAATAGTATAAACTTTAAATATTTACACTTTTATAGCTTTGAAGTTATAATACTGGTCGACTAAGTATATTATGCATAAGTAGTATAATTACATTTATAAGATGTGCAAAAAATTGTAAAAATGAAATTAAACTTGAAGTGTTTACTTTAATAATACACAACGTTCGATCTTCATAAATAATTTTGATATAAAAACGAAAATAAAACTAATAGACGTAAATTAAGAATAATTGCGTAGTTGTAAATGTTTGAACAGTATTTTTCACAGTTATTCGTTTCGCAGTTAATGGTTATCTTTAATTACGGTGCAAACGGTATATGGCATAAAAAGTTTATTGTTAGCGACGGTTAAATAATTTTATGGTTATGTAATATATTGTTTGGAAAAAAAGTTTAAATTATAAAATGATTTAGAAAAAAAATATTTTTATAAAAATATCTACGTCTAATATTAAATACAGGACCAATAATAAAACATAAATAAATATAAAAACGTTAAAAACTGACCGGAATAATACGTTTTTTAGTCAAAACTATCGTACTCTGTATAATATTATGATTTGTATATATTATATACTCTATATATTATTTCTGCCATATACACACACGCGCAATACATATATTATGTGCATATAAGGCGTGTAGTATCTTATATGTTTTTAGCTGCAGTGGTTGTTGTATGTTGTATGCGCCGCTGAAATTTATCGGATCCATACATTTTGTAGTAGAAACACGGGACTGTTTGAAAAATAACTGCTTGAAAAAATAGTGTTTTGAGAAATGGCTTTTAAGTACGACCTATAGTAATCGGTTTCACATTTTATTTAATAATAATATGGCGCATGTGGTGCAATACTTACCTATATAGCTACAACTATGTTAAAGAAAAAAAAAATAGAATAGAAAAACTCGTGAACGACGGGTTTTTTATTTCCCATTACTTTTAAAAACTAAGTACTCATGGGACTATTTATCGAACGATTTTCCCCCCGATAAAACTATGAAACCTTGGAAAAAATTTCAATATTTAAAGTCCGTTTAGTATACTGCGCATAATAAGTATTTAGACACTGAATATTTACTTAGAACTTATAACAATAATACTCTATATTATGTTTTTTTTTTTTTTATTGGATAAAAAGCCTCGGAAATTATGGCCATTGGCAGAATTAAATTACACATTGTATTTACAATTTATCTTAAATTACTTAGACTTAATAATAAGGATTATCATGTATTTTAAGTGGTCCGGGCGTAAAGTTTCAAAAAGAATGCGGAATATTCCTGCCGTTTGTCTCTTCGTTTTGAACGTACGGCATTCGGATACGATGTGTTTAATCGTGAGGGGTGTGTCACAATTGGCAAAAATAGGGGGATCTTCCCCCTTCATCAGGTACTGGTGAGTTATCGAAGTGGGTTCTGTAAGTAATCTATTGATGGATGTTTCTATTTTTCTTGAAATCCCTTAAGAATATTACTATACTTATTATTATGATTGTATCTTATAAAATATTGTTATACCATTTTACATTAAAGGAAGACGCTAAACACTATATAGATTTGACCTAGTCTAAACTAAAACGTGTTATTAAATAGTTGTAACAACATCTATAGACCAAGGATAGATGTTATTTTAGAAAATTCATCAAACAACTTTCCTAAAAATCACTTAAAATATTATCTAAGAATTTCTAATTAAACGAATTTTAAAGGCATACAGCCTAAATCTTAAGTAGGCTTTGAGATAAAAGTCTTCATAGGTCAGTAAATTCGTCAGTTAACAGTTTTTAACATTCACCTAATATAGTAGGACGGTGTACAGTGACGTATTATATTTGAAAAAGGAATTTTAAAAATTTAAATACTTAAGTTCATATTTGCATATTATTATCGTTATTAGGTTTATTGTAAAAAATTAGTATTAAATTATGTAAAACGAAAAGCTGTTAACTTGTTAGTTTATATTAGGTATTGTCCGAGTCTAATATTAAATTAAATCAATAGTAAATTGATAAATTGTGTAGTTGAATAATACAGTATATACTATACTATAATTTATTTTTATATAACATAGGCGATAAGTATAATGCATTATAATGTTTTAAGCACACGTCAATAATACATGGTAATTGATGGGTACTTTAATAGATGAAACGAAATTGCAGTTAGTGAATAAAATGTTAAACATACCAATAAAAAAGTCTAACTTGGTATGGTTTATTAGTGGTTTGAGATTCATGTAAATAATGTACCTACAGACATATGTTACAAAAAATAAACTCTTTATTCTGTCAACAAAACTCGATAAAATAGAAGGTAGTTAACTTTTTTTTTTAAAAATAATTTATACTTAGTTTTATTTCATTTTTGTTTCTATCCTTCTGATGTAAAAATGGCATTTTAAAATATGACAACTGCATCTGTTACAGAATTCATTATAAAAACTTCGTTTAGAATTATGACAGTTGACATTTCTTAGTAAGGCCCGACACAGAATGTGAAGTCCGCAATTGAAAATCGCAATATCGCGGATTTGAGGAGTATTATTTATTGTTTACTAGTAAGTAGTAGTAAATTTATTTTAGTAAATGAGTATAAATAAAAATTTGATATTATTAATTTAATTTTCGTTCATTTTAAAACTATATATTTATGAAAGATTTTTTTTTGAATAAATTACATTTTTATTAAATATCGAATATAGAATCAAGTATTTGTCAATTGCTTTAAATCAATGAAATAAAAATTTATTAATTTTATCAAAATCCTAAATTTAAATGCTCATAACTAAATATTGTGAATATTTGTTTTCAATATTTTATAATTCGATTACGGATTATGGACAATTTATGAGGATGTATTAAATATTCCAATTTTCTTATATAAATAAAATATCATATACAAATCGAAAAAAATTAATAATTAAGTCAAAATTTAAATTACTTATAGTTATCACAAAAAGAGTCACCATAATATGAATACGATTTACTGTTTTATGATTAGTAACATGAATATTCTGTGAACATTTTAAGTCTTCAATTATTTATTTTTATTTAATTTTATTACAAAAAAAAAAAAGAAGTCTTGTCAAAAATTGGTTTTGTATAAAAATTCTGTAAATTACCTTTTTTAATTTTTTTAAAAGTACCTACTAGTATTGGTAATTTTTTATTTATGAACCCCTAAAGTACTAACTAGATTCAATTTACTATCAGACACTGAATTTAAAGTAACATATTTTTGTTGATCCAAGAGGTAGTAACAGATAACGTAAAAAAAAAGAATAACACACATAAAATAAAAAATTGTAAAATCAATATATTCATAGTTCAAAATTTAAAATACATTTTTTATTGCTTAAAAAAATATTAGCAGTGTTTTACACACTATAATGATTTGGAAGTTTTAAAAATATAAGTGTTAAATGTGTAAAGCAAGTTTTCTTTTCATGCATTTATACGATGAATTTACAATTCTTAAATTTTTTTGGTGTTAAAAAAAAAAATAAATGTGCAATATAAAATAACCTGACGAGCGCTCTATATATTAAAAAAATGGTACGCTAATTAAGTTTTTAAATTTTTGTAATGGTAATTAAAATCTTTATACCTTTTGGAATAATGTTCCAATAAATAACGTATTAAACCTATCGTCAGACGCAATTACCATAAAAATCGAAAGAGTTGCCAATATTGGTATAAGAAAAACCTTATATCTATAGGTATATATTGTAATAATATAATACAGTCCATTTTCAGAATCAAAAATAATCTCTATTAGATTAATAATAAAATATAGAACATATTTAGAGCCAAAACATTTTACTATCAAAATAAAAACGACCACAAAATTTTCAATAGCATTCCGTGGATTTTTATTTGAAAGAGATAATGGTTAAATAAGTTCTAAAGTATTTTGGTATAAATAAAAATCATTCGAATCCAAAATGTTAACACCAATTTGATAGATTTTTATCATGCGTACGATTTAAGTAATTTGTGTAATGTATGTTAGTATTTATATTTTCATATTTTATTTTATACTTATGAAAATGTATACGTTTTTTTTTTTGATAAATTATACAAATGCTTTTAAGGCTTGCACTGCAAGTGAAACTTAAATTTTAAAATCATGTGTGATTTTTCTCATTGTAAAAATTAAAAATATAAAATATGTTTACTTCAATACCAATTTATTATATAGAATAATAAATCAGTATCATTATTAAAATTAAAAAATAGATTACTTAACCAGAAGAGCCGAAATTAATGATATTTCCATAAAACAATTATCAACAATAAAATAATAATATTATTTACAAAATTTTAAAAGTTAACTATCTATTTTTTTCAATTACTAGATAACAGACGTGACCATCAATGGGGTTTTACCATTTGTATTTAAACTGTTGTTGCGTGTTAAAGTGATAATTAATTATTAATGTAATTAACTATATTCCTAAGTAAAACAATAATTCAATATTTTATCAAGTTCTGTTTATATTTATTATTTATAAATAATAGCCTTGGCGTATAATTATATCATTAGCTTACTTTTTTATGGGAAGGTATATATTAAAAAAAATAAAACATTAATATATTTTTTAACAGAATTTAGAGGAATATACCTGGTATAATATATTATTATTATATTTTAAGATAGGTACTAAAAATTTAACCTACGCGGTGGTGTAGCTAAATTGCATATCCTAAAAGCCGTATTACAAGAATAATTATATTACTAAAACCCATTTACATTATTTGAGTAACGTTTTATCATACTTACAAGATGTAAGACACCGAGGTAACGGGTAACACGTGCACAAACTTATTCAATGCCGTATTATGATACACTAAGCAGAGTAATATCTAGTGAGTATGAGTAAATTGATGCGTGTATTTTTTGTGTCTTGAAATGCTTTTTTTAGTCGAAAAATTATTTGAACGTAATTTTTTTTTATTTCATGGTAAGAAACTGAATCTTATTGGTATTTTGAGGAGTATAGAGTTCGATTAATTAAATACCCTTTGTTATTTTTTTAGTTTTGATACAACGGGAATATTTACGTTTTAATATCGTATTTGATAAAATCTTTTTTACCGTTTTATTGCGATTAAAATACAAATACCGTAGAAACTTTAAATTATCATGAAATTTTTATGTGAACATAATTTAGTATTAATATGATATTTTAATTGTATAAATTTGAGATTATAAATTATTTTTTATTAATGTTTATAACAATTTTTATACCTGCCTAAAATCCTTTAAAATGTATTTCCAAATAATTCATATAATTGTTTGCCTACAGAAATGAAAAAAAAAAAAAATTAAAATTCATATAGATTTATCATAAGAATTTGAGGTTAAAATTTTAATAAAATTCATTAGAATTGTGAAAATTTGATAATTATTTTGTAGTAAAAATTCATAAAAATTTTATTTTTATTTTTAAAGCTGAAGATTTTAATATAAAATTCTAATTAAATTATCCCGATTAAAATATAAAATATAAATAAAATTAACATTAAGTCATATTGATTCTTTTTACGAGCGTTTTTAAGTTTAAATGTTAAAAATATTGAAATGTACAATAACAAAGATTTATCCTAATAATTGTTGGTTATTTTGTTATTATTCAAACAAATTACATTGAAACATTTTATTAATAACTATTAAATTTATCATTTTCTATTCACCATAAAATTTCCAAAATATTCAAGCAAATTTTAAGTTGTTTATAAGAATTCAAAATTTTAGATTTTTTATTTTAAAAATTACATGAATATACTCAGTAATAACTAATAAGTTTTAAAATTTAATTCAAGGTTTCTAAGATTATGAGTTTTCTTTAAAATTAGTAAAACTTGTCGAAAATATTCAAGCAACATATTTTTTATAAAGCTTAAAGTCCATATTTTGAAAACATTCGTTAGAATTTCAAAAATTTTTAAATTATTTTATAACTGAAAATGTATAGATTTTAATTTTAAAAGCAAGCACTTTAAAATATAATATACATAGTTCCTTAAAAGTTGTTTATATAGCAACATACAAACATCGAAAATTCATATGCACACTTCATAAATATTTCGATATTAAAAAGGTATTATTACAATAGGATTATTTTTATTGGACTCTGAGACTTTTTGCTACTACGTATAATATAATTTATTTAAAAAAATAAAACTCTTTATATATTTAGACTAATTTTAAGATATTTATTATGAATTTATTTATTCATTACGCGATGCTACTAATTTCGGTATTAACTTGTAAGTTATACGTAATTAATAATAATTCATGAAATATTATTTTAATATAATATTATGATTTGTTTTTGTTAAAAAATTATTCAAATTATTTTGTTACTTATTTTAATATAAATAGATAATAAAATTTCCTTAGGCTTGTATGTATTCGTTTAGAATTTGTATACCAAGATACGTCATTGAATTCAAATTTAATACATCTATCGTAGTGATATCCTTAATAATGAGAAATATTCGATATTGCCCAAACAATAAAAAAAATCTTTAGTTTTTTTATTGTTTTATTAAAGTGTATCAACAATAATTATTTTATTGGTAATTTAATTATTTTAATACTAGAATTAGTCTATACATATTTTGTATATGTTTATGTTAGATTAAAGTTCAAAACGTTTTAAATATGCATATTGAACGATTTATGTGTATTAGTTATATTACTTGGATATAGAATAAACTTAATAATTAAAATATTAGTTGTTTGCATTAACTGGCTATTAATAATCAGATAAAATAACTATGAAGAAAGAAATAGATAAAATTACTCATGGACGATGAGAACTGGTCTAAGGGCGTGCAAAACATATGGAGATAATAATATGTACTTTTAAAGTATAGTTATAATTAATAATAAATAATACTCCATATAACAAAACTATTTATTTAATGTGACTAAATATGAAATTCTTGTTGATATATATTAATTTACTTACTAAAACAAATAATGTAATAATAACAATGTCTAGCAATAAAATTGAATTCATATAATTTAAAACAAATTTTATTTATTTATATTATTTTTTTTAAATAAGTCATCAAATATTTGACCATGATATATCATAAAATGATGTCCAAAGTTTTACATTATCCGCTCCCTTATATTTTTTTTTCATCATTAACTTCTGATATTGTCGAATGTTTACGTTATCTAATTTCAAACTTTTGTCACAACATGTACAGTACTACAATAGTATATGTATAATGTACTCGTATATTGTATAATCATTTAAAATGTTAAGTTTTAAAGAAAGTTTAAAAGAATAGCTGTAAGAAAAATGTAAGTATATAGCATATAATCTATAAATAGTGACTTGGAAACATAAAACATAGTCAACAAATATTATAAGATTAATATGAAATGATATTATTAAGAACTTATGTAAATATAAATATATTATTACAAAAATTGTAATATAATAGAACATAAAATATAATTACATAGGCTTTATGTAAAAGAAAATTAGGCACTAGATATAATTGATTGCGAAAAATATATTAAAGTTCATTATCATATTAAATAAAAAAATATTTTATGATATTGTATTAGATGTCTAATTTAAACATAATCTATTTTCTTTTATTATAATATATTATGAATATTTTTATAGCTTTATGATATGTAAGTACCTTTTTGAAGTACTTTTTTGAAACATTTTTTAAAGGAAGAAAAAGGTTCGAAAGTGCTTCTGACGTGAATTGCAAAATTGTATTAAAGTTATTTTTTTGCAAATTAATAATGATAATTACTTTTATAAATGTCGATAAAAACTTTTTAGGCAACCAATGTATATTAATATAATCAAACGAAATACTTCGGTTGGTGGTATAGGAGAAGGGGTTGGCTCTTGTTGCAACTATAATAATAATAATATTCTGTTAAGTGTACCGTCCATAAAAACTTGAGCTACTGTAATAAGTTTACGGGCTTTGCTTGTATAATGCAATTGATTAAAAACGCATTATTCCAAAGGATTGAAACTCAAAAGCGTAAATATACTCGTATACTCTTTACGTTTTATGCACGATTCTACGTAAATCTACAGAGAAGACCCAAAGGCGTCTCTATATAGTGTTGGAACTGAAAGGTCTTTGCCACCGTACCCAAGCACTCTGAATTTCCATTAGGCATATTACTCTACTGAAAATTGTTTTGTGTTATTCAGGTTAAGTCTCTCATTAGGAGTTGGCTAGGGACTCGGGACGTTTTATATTGTTTTTTGGATCATTTTCAGAATGATACCATAATCCTAGGAATTTTCCTTGGTATATCTACCATAGTGAAGGTAGAACGTCGTGACTTTGTAGCGGTAAGTCAATTGGCAACAAATGTTAAAGCACATTAAGTACATCATTGCACGGTGGCTGCACGTAAATAAATTAGTTAACAATAAGTATATTGATAGTTTTTAAAAATAAAAATATAATATGTGATAGAAAATTCAAAGTTCGTAGTATATGATTAAGCACTGAACAATGTTTGTAAATAGTTCATCCGGTGACAAATGGAAATTATATGAAAATTTCAGGTGTAAGTTTTGATAAATACATTTTACAAATTACATACGTTTGTCTTAAATGTTTCACTGTTTGGCTTGTTTATCCGTATAGTAATGATTTTTGACATTAAACTTTCATTCTATGATACAGTAATAATTTAATATCATCTTAAACTGTTTTAGTACTTAAATATTTTAAACATTCAAAAAAGTTAATAAAATAAAAATTAAGATGTAAAAGCATTTCAAACTCTTTCATGAATTTTGTATAATATATAATATCCTTTTTTTAGATTAAAAAAATAATATTTTAATGAAATCGTTTTATGTTTGATTACTTATTCAAATAATAATATTTTAATGGTATAATATTAGTTTAAAATATTTTTTTTTACATATAATTATTATATATTTATATAGAAAAGTTAAGAAAGATATTATATTTTTTTTTCTATACTTTTAAATATTGTATGAGATACCTATGTGATTATGTAATTATCTATAAATATTAAATTACGACGTAATTGTTACAATTATTTAAAAAATATAATTAATAGTTAAATACTGAAATTATAAAGTCATAAACAACAGATTATAGTTCTTTTATTCTTATAATTAATTTTAAGAACAAATTTACAATATTAGAAACTTAAAAAATAGTAATAACAGTTATAGATATAAGAATATATCAAAGTATAATAGACATTAGGGATTTATATTTTATCGCCACCTATCATTATAAATCAATATAACACTCAAATACATTTTTCAAATAATAATAAATAATATACATTATAGTAGTTTATTATATCAATATAATTAGAAGATAATATTAAGTCAAGAAAACTTTATAAATAATAAAAAAAAGATTAATATAATATAAGTAGGTATATCAGTTGATATAACAAAAAAGTATGTTTAAATTAATATATTGCTTGATATTTTCATTTTATTGTAATAACTAATAAATATTAAACATTAAATACATATATTATATCTATTTTATCAATAGTTTGCATCTTTTATAAACAGAAAATATAATAATAATATTAACTCAATTTGGTAAAAAAAGTGTGCTAAGGTTAGGTTAGCACACTTTATTAATCTAACTTGTGCTTTATTTTATTTAAATTTTCAGGTTATTTTTAATCAATTAATGATAACACTTTTTTGTAAAAATATATTTTATAAATTTTACAAAATGTATTAGATACTAATGGTACGTTATGTATGTTTTTTTTTTCAAATTTGAGATAATATATGATTAACAATATTAAGTTAAATTTTTAACTTTCATGTTGAATTGAGTCACAAGATTATAAATACACAGAATTATGAGTTTTCAAATTTTTAACTATGTTTTTACCTTATTTGGTATTTGTATAGATACTCTATCGACTATTAGTTATAAGAATTCTAAATTAAATAGTTATTCTTAATTATTTAAAAAATATTATAAAACAAACTAGTATTAATATTACTATTGTAGATACTATACAACAGTTATTTCTCATGCTAAAATGAAATTAAAATTAATTTTTTATTAATAAATTATTTCATTTAACGGGTATTGATAAATATCATTGTAAGTGGAAATTCTTATTATTTATTATCTCGAAAATACGAACTGTATAGGCTATATCTAATAATGTAATAATATTTTAATTAAAATTCATAATAATAAACAAATAACAGTTATTATGAATTAAGTGATGTATTATAATTATTAACTTAAATGGATAATTTTATATCTAAGTAATTATTTAAAAGGTCAATCATAGTTAACTGACATAATAAAATATGATATATTTTACAATTTAAAATTTTTAATATACATACCTACAGAACACATCAGATAAAAGAAATGAGTATAAATTTAAGTTATTTTATATAAACAGTATAGGTATTTTATATATAATTCCAAAATAGCTCTAACTTATAATGAGTTTTTAGTGATCACGTATAACCACCATTCTTCAATTAATTGACGTTCCAATAAAGTAGTTTACCCTTTTTTCTTTGATGTTGTACTTGTGTTTTAATAAGCCTTTCCTTCAAGCATTAGTGTGTGTACTTTGGTTTTAAAGCTGGCGGCAAACTATTGATTATTTGATGATCAATTGAATCTAAATATTTATAGCATTTCACTCGCTCGAATGTCAATATCAAACTTTTATCCTAATTATATATTTCAAACATGGTCACTAATTATAGTTTATTCTTTTTTTTTATATTATTGTATTGCTGTAGATACATGGTTCGAATGTAGTTTTATAATGTGTAGATTTTTTAAAAAATGAGGTAGAGGTGAAATGAGTTCATATAGCGCGAAATAAGTCGAAACTCAGTATGACGAGAAGTTAACGCTAAATTTATCATTGTATTTATTTTTTGATTTATATGTATATATTACACTTAAATGCATATTGACATGTGAGGAAATTAACTTGAACTTTCATAATACATTTTATAAATGCGTTCTTAAATTTGTATGTTATATTATATATATTTACTAAAAAATAAAAATCTCAGGTCGTCGGCCGCATTTGTGGCCAAGTGACAGGCTAACAGTGGGTGTTTGCGTGAAACGCATTGGTATAATGTTAAAAATGCTTAAACACTCTAAACATGTTAAAATCTAGTGTTATAAATCATATTCGTGTATCATGAAATATTATTATTCAAAGGTCTTTAAACGCGATAGTACTAATCTAAATGGAAAAACGTCGACGTTGAGTTTTCTCAACGTTATACTTCTTTTATTATAACGAAATAAAATATTAGGTCATTTTACTTAATTTTAATGTTCTCAGCGGACGTCACAAAGCCAGAATCTATTGTTATAAATCCCGAACGATTATCCTCTTGGCATTTTAACTTTTAGAGTAATGTTTATCCTATTTAACGCAAAATGTATGACTTTTGAAGACTTGTTATATTATATCAGGTTTATAATCAGGAGTTATAACTCATTCGACGGATATATTGTGTCTAATAAACTTACACAATAGAATACAATAAAGACTACACCGTGTTAGACAAAAACATCGTGCACTGAACATCGTTTCCGAACATTTAAAACGTCTATTTTCGTTAGCCGAGTACGATATTTTACAATAGAAAAGTAATATAATAGCACCGCTGTTAAATTTGACGATATGAGTGTGTTGTGTACGAAATCAGCTGATTATTTTTTCGACATACTGCCAGCCGAGGGTTTTTGTGTACCTTTATCATACCACATGCATACTTATTTTTTGTGAGCAACCCAATACGTTCTGCAATAATACTAATGCATAATTCAATAAAATATTCACGAATCTCGGAATTCATATTATTTCGCATTTTCTGCGATTCATAATGTTGTACAGACGTCATAAACGGTAAAATGCTTATATATACGTACGAGTCGTCTCTTATTTTACGCCTAGTTGATTTCCTAACTTCAAAATGACTATGTATGATATATAACACACACACACACACACACACACATATATATATATATGTGTGTGTGTATTCGAAGTATGTATAAAACCTTTTTACAAATAAAAGCATAGCGGGTATATCGATAATAATATTTGTTTCTTTCGGTTGTTTGTTCGTGGTAAGTGTTGTATAACTTACGGTTTACATTGTTTTCCCGATTTAAGGCACTTTCAAATACACCCGATTTTATTTTATCTGTTAGCGAGGTCGACACGAACGCCTGACAAAAGTTTGACTGTTTCGTGATCACAATCATAATTTTGAAAGCGTAAATAGAATTTAGAAATCCTTGAAACCTAACACTGTATAGTGTGTATACGTCATTGCCTCCCTCCCAGCTTACGATATCGTTAAGTAGACATACATAATACACAATGCTCGTCGACCTGATGACAGATCTGTCTATACTCAAGCTCTTAACGAACAAGTTTATGAAGACTGCACTATTACAATAGTTTTCTGCTTCGTCTGTTTCCAATGTTTCTATCCTTTCTACGGACAGTTTAGGAAAACCCAGCTGCTTCGTATGTACAGTATCTCACCGTGTGGCTAATATATACACTACGACAATTATTAATTAATTATAAACGAAATAACAATGTTTGTATTGCATTATTTGTTTTAAAGTTGAAATATAGAAAAACAGCTGGTATACGAACAAGCATTAATTTCTCCCTTCGTGATTATACGTTAAGTGAATTTATTCTAATATTAGATTACAACGTTCATGATGGAAATACGAAGTAATATTTTTTTTCCATTCCACCCGTTAACGAGACGGTGACAGTTAATGTCGGGGTAGCCGTAGCGTTTGTTTAATGAAATGTATAAATACCCACGTAAAAGTATTATTTATTTGTGATTACGAATGAAAATCTGGAAGTACTAGTGTTATTTGCAGCCGTCCATGGACTTGTATATGTTTAATTTATTGTTGTTTTATGGTTTTTACCCGATTCCAAAGCGTCGCGTCGTAATAATGTCACACTGAAAACGTATTTGGGCGAGGGAATGTGTGTTATACTTATTAGTTATTACTCATATAATAATAGGTATACACTTATAATTATCGAGTATTTTAATATATTGACGTATGAATCATATTTACCGATAAGAAGCTTAAAGTGACACAAAGAAAAATATTACTTTGTATTAAAATTGTTTAGAGACAAAAATGGTTTTTTATCAATTATAATTATTATTGAATGTTATATGGACTTTGGATTATTTATTTTGAAAAAGTTCTGAATATAATTTAATCTATATTATAAATTTTGCAGAAGCACTATAAAAATAGTTCAATATCTATAACTACCTATAGGTAGTTATACTCACTTATTTTAAATTTAATTAATGATATGTATTATTACATAAAATGATACAAATAAGGTATTTACGTATTTAAATAATACGTTAATTCGTCATCACTTGTACTGTATTCGATGCTCAATCCACTTGGATTTTTAATGTTAGTTGAGAGTTTGAGAAAAACTACTCATATATAAGTTCTACTGATTTATTACGTGCAATTTATATTAAATATAAGAAATTTATAAAATAAATGCATATTTATATAGTCTATATTCATTATTTTTAATAGGCACAAAATATATTTTTAGTTGCTTTAGCAACGTTTATTACAGGTCATAATATGAAAAGGTCGGTCATTATTTACTACTTCAAAAATATATTTAAATCCACACACATTTAACGGCTTAAAAATTCAAATCGTCGTAAAATCAATACTTAAACAATCCCGTTCTTTTCGGAATCTAAAATGTGCAACTACTTAGTTTACATTTGCTTTTGGTCATTTTCAATTGTTTTTTGAAACTATAATTATTATTAACACTTTAGTTTAATTAATATTAAAATACTATGTTATGTTTTACACCTACTATCGAATAGATTTTACAAATAGGTTAGAGTAATTATTAGATTATTCTGATGCGAAGATTATGTCACTTTCACGTGTTTACTAAAAATTAAGTTTTGTTGATTTAATTATTCATTAGAATAATGATCAAAAATATAATTTTTATCAAGTCTAAATTGTTGAAAATACCTTCATCGATTGGTTCGATTATGTCAACAGCATAATTCCGTTGTTTGTTTTTTAATTGTTTTTTAAATTTTTATCTCACCTGCTCTCCATTTTTTTTCCGACGAAATATATATAATGTAGTACAAAATTTAGAAATCATCCAGTTTATCATCTTGGTTTTTTTTTTTTTTTAATCAATGACAAGCTACTTAACTTAATCTATGCGCTGTGAAGATTTTCAAAATTATTAAAAACTAACGACACGTGAATACATTTTATTAATTTGCCGTAATAATATATTTTTATAATTTATATTTGTTATTTATTTTTTTATTTGCATAACTTTAAATACAGATAAGTTGTATACTATTAATATAGTAGTTATAACTTATAATGCTGTAGTATTAGTAATAGTTACTAACCCGGTCGGATTATACGCGTATCTAGTTGTTATTATTGTAAGCTATTTTACTTAATGCAGGCAATATCGTCTTTAGGGTTATTACTTAATAGACTGTTATCTATTACAATAATCCTTTATGGTCTGTGTTGTTGTTTTTGTTGGTGATTTAATTATTATACTATAATATCATGAATAATTTACTATAGCACCTAAATCGTTAAAAAAAAAAAAGGTCTAACGGAAATCATAAAATTTAAATTAAAAAAAAATAAAACAATAATAATAACAAAGCGGTAGTCTAATTTAAAGAAAAAAAAAACGATTATTATCAATCACTTTTTTAATATTATACTTTATGTATTATATAAGTGGTGATAAATGATACGAAAAAAAAGCGTTTATACTTTTATTTATGATTATTATTGTTATTATATTCTCTTGCCGTTTTTTCGTTATCGATTTATTCTCATTCTTTTATAACAATAATTCAACGTAAATAACGAACCGTAACTTTTGGTCTACATGGGATATATTATTATATATATATATATGATCGCAGCCTCGAGTATCTATATTATACAGTAGCATATAGTTACTCGTAGACGACCAAATACAATGTACGTTTTTGTACGATATTCTTTGATACTTGTCATCGGGCCGGTTTGTTGATCTGTCAAGTGATTGTACCCGCACTGGCCAAGCGAGCAGCTCACAACCGATATTTAAATAGTTGAAACAATGTGTGCATAACACTCATTAAGGACTTAAATGTAGATAGTAGGTACCATAAAAAAAAATGAGCCTTCATATTTTTATGAGCATCAAATATAATTAACATTCTGTACAGTACACAATTATACATTTTTATACACTATAATATTATATAAGTACAAAATAATACAACGTTGTAACTCGAGTAATTCGAGCAATTGCGCTCGCAACTATAGCCTAATCAAATACAAATGATATGCATTTTACATAATATATATTATACACATAATGATTAATAATAATAATAATAATAATAATATAGGTAATAATATTATATATATATAATACGAAACAAACACGGAAATCAAGATTTTCACTTACAATGTGTAAATAATATATTATAATATATTATGTATAATAAGAATATTATATTATTAAATAGTATTAAAAGAAGGTAGGTTTGAAAAAAAAATACTAATTTTTTACACGGTCATTCGTTTACCTGTGAATTGTACGATTGTTTTATTATATAATATATTATCATTATCATACAATAAACAAATATATCATAGTAATGTATAGTAGCCTGATACGATATAAACCAATAAATTAGTAAATAAAGATAACTGACTCAATAATTAAGCAATGTAGTCATTCTTTTTTCTCACACCTATAATAATATATGTATATATCATGTATATGGTATACACGCGTAGGTATAAATATATACATATATATGTGTGACCTATTTATTTATGGCAAAAGATAAGACGCTATTATTCTCTGTAATAATTATGTTACGATTAAATTAAGAAAAATAATTACACCAATGAATGATTATTAATAACTGTTACAGGTAAAAATGAAAAAATATATTTATTTTAGTCATACTTTTCAAAACATCTCGGACTGTTCGTTTATTTTGACTTTTCGACAATGTATTATATTAACATATCAATTGACTAGTTAAAAATTAAAATATATAATTAGAGGCCTTGTTATGTGGCCGTATTTTATTTCAATATCGGACAAACGGATTTTTCACAACCATCGCTTTTGTAAACCGCCTGCTTTAAAACGCTATTGTTATTTATGTGTAATGTTAATCGAATATAAACGTTAACTTTTAATTGTGTTTGTGAACTTCAAAATAGACAGGGCAATGTGTTGAAACGAAAACAACGTAAATTTCTTATAAATTAATTGTAATCCAAATAATACGACGTGTCGACGAATAAAAGTAGTTTTTTTAGAGCTTTATGAAAATAAAAAATGATAACGACAAATAACGAAGTCCATATGGCCATGAATAATAGAGCCCCTTTGTGGTTAAATATTACGCCAAAGGCTATGAGTAGTTGAAAAAATAAAAAAAAAAATGCGCGCGAAGAGAAACGCGTTGAAGAAGGGTCGCTGTAGATTATTTTTGCGCGTGAAAAAATAAAAATGAATTCAAATTTACGTGTAATTAATTCAAGTTAAAAGTAGGTAAAAATTCTGCAGAGGTCAGATATACGTGAACGTGATATTAATAGGTAGGAATTGAATGCGTTTTCGCCGGGACAAGGGGCGCGTAGATGATTAATCAAAATGATCATCATTCTATACTGTTGAAATGACAAGCACACGCAAAAATATCATTATCGCCGGGACCTTTATAGTCGATTATAACATTTTTTTTGTTTTGTTTTTAACTGCATTAAACCGTGTTTAAACCTGTAATGCTTCGCGACCCATTCGTTTACATAATATTATTTTGTTTTATCGTGTAGTTGTATCGGTCGTTTTGAATTGTTAAACGCGCTTTAATAAAAACCAATCGAAAAATCAATGCAAGACGGCATCTAATAACCATCGCCACGACTATTATAATATAGTAGCGTATTATATACCTGTATGGTTGTTGTGTTTCGTTTAAAACCGTTGTACGAAGTAGCCGTCGATGTATTTACACCGTTACGTCATTTGACGTACCTATAACTGCGGTCGAGTGGGGGGGGGGGGGGCCATTTAAATATTTTTAAACGCGTCTGTGGAGGTTACACGATTTTTAAACACCGTTCGCAGTGTTGCACGACGTTACCGCGTGTGTGTGTATAAAGGCGCCTTATTGCGTTCAAGCGAGGACAGATTTGAAGTACTCGACAAATCGTCGTTCGACAACAGACTTTATTATAATATATAATTGTGCGAGGAGATTATTACGAACGTGAAGCGATGGGCTGGGAACGGGGTGGCTGAGTCAAAAAAAAAAAAAAAAAAACAATGCTAACATCGTTGTGTATAAAAATCAATTATCAAATTATAATAAGTAGGAAAAAATCAAAAAATTTAAAGAAAGTGAGACCGTGAAATTGGGATTGCCTTGATGTAGAATGCTGTTAGGCCTCTATTAGAAAGCGAGTGATCGAAAAGATCATTTAATTTATCAATAAACGGTGAAAGATCGTTTAAAACAATTTTTTTTTCATTTATCAAACTGCAATGATAGATAGCAAAGAGAATAATATTATACATCCGGCGGAGAGTGTAGTGTGTCACTCCGCAGGAATTTGGCCGTGTGATATGTGGAAAATATATAATGTATACCGACACAGTTCATGCGACACCGAGGTGTAGTCGACGTCAGCCATGCATTTCGTTACGGGTAAACACAACAGATTTTCAGATTTTCATTAGATAACATTGTTATGTGCAATTCTTTTTCTAAGGCTACTTATTTGAAAACATTCCGTATAAGCACAAAGATGTATTATAATAGTTGTGTAATAATATTTTTTTTTCAACCCTAACAACACTACTAATAATCAAAATTAATTTTCTTGATTTTTTTTTTCTCATATTTTTTTTTTTTTTTTTTTTAGAAAAATACCGTTTTAACATGACGTATAATATACACTATGAAACCGTATTGAATAGTATATTATTATATATATAAAAGGAGTAATATTATTATGTTAAGTAAGTTATTTTAAATATTAATGTATAACATATATATTATGATAGTAATAATAATTTTATAAAAAGTAGAGAGCTACACATAACATAATGACGATTTCTAAAGTTGATCATTATTAGCACAAAAAAAAATTGTCGGGTTTGGATTACAACAGCAGTACCTTTATTAATTTTTAGAAAAACGTCTGACTCGTACAATGGATCACATAAATATTCGAACAGAATACAACAAGGAAAATGATTAATTTATCTTTTTTTACAAAATTTATTTTTTTTTCAAATTTATCTTTTAAACTAATACTCTACGACTAGATCTAGAATGTGTGTGTATGTGTTGTGGGTGTGTCCAACGTTCTCCAATGTATGTGTATACATGTTGACGTTTTGGTAGCGGCGGCCGCGACGGTATTGGTTTTCCTATATTGAATATTTTTTCGGACTCGTTCATGAAAGTATCCCGTGTAACACAACGACTACAGTCTTTACTCTTTCAAATTTTCATCAAACGGCATATATTACTATATACCGACACGTACCTACGATGAGGCATAGCGCGTGCTTTACATGTTACGCGATCGAAGAGATGCATAACAGGTTTATAAAGGCCACTTGGCCTCTCTTCCTCTCCACAGCCACCAGCACAATCGAGACGACAGCACGATGTCCGCCGTAGCACTTGAACCGGAGATCGGGTGGCAATTGGTTTTCAGTGGTTGATGTGGTGGAGGGTGGCGAGGGGATCGTGTGCAAGTCGGATTATTTTCATCGGTGCGATTAGGGTCGTCGGAGCGGCGGGACAAGTAAAATAGGGTCGGCAAGTGTGTATTATTCGTGGCTGGGCTTAAGAGTCGCAAAAACGACGGAGAGAGTGCGGGTGGTAAACGCGGTAGCCGGGCGGTGGTAGAGATCGGTTGTTCAACGTTTGCCCGCCTCCTCCGTATTTGCTTATTTCGCCAGAAATGTACGAAAAACCAGTGACATTAGTAGTACCGTCGGATGTGCCGGCGGTCTGGTATCGCCTCTCGCCCGTTGGCGTTGAGGCGAAAAGCTCTAGCTACAGTTCTGTGACCGGTATCGGTTTTTCGTTGCGGTGCGGCATCGTGTTCTGGTGGCGTGGTTGCTGTGGCTGGTACAGATGTGGGTTGTGATGGCTGTACGTGCCGTGGTGCAATGGTGGTGGCGGTGGAGGCGGTGGTGTCGGCGACATCATCATCATCATCATGTGATGGTCGTTGCCGTGGTGTTGATGTTGTTGCTGCTGGATGTGCTGTTGAAAGTTTTGGAGGTGGTGGTGCTGCTGCTTGTGCTGCTGTTGCTGGCCGTGATGCTGAACGCCTCCGTGGTGCTGGTTGTGCTGCTGCGAGTTGTGATGTTGGGGCTGATGATGGTGATGGTATTGTTGTTGTTGCTGCTGTTGTTGGTGACTGTGAGGACCGGTATGGTGTTGCGTATTAGTGTTCCGAACGATGAATTCGTCATCCGAAAACGTCTTCTGGTACTCCAGGTCTTTGCGGTTCACCGTCTCCTTGTTCCAGAACGTCTTTTTCAGTGAATGATGCAGACGCTTCCGAAATCGGTACGCCAATAGCAACATGAGAGCTATGAACGCCACCGTGCACCCGAATACTGCACCCACGATGGCCTGTTGCCTGGTGTAGTATTTGGCACATGATAGGTCGTCGGACCCGAGTGAGTTGAGCGGTTTATCTTTGAGCGGTGCCGGGCTGGCACAGTTTACGTGGCTGGTGTTACGGCGGGCCAGCAGCTCTTTGAGCCAAAGCACAGAACACTCACACATCAACGGGTTTTCGGTTAAGTCGATCTGTTGCAATTCTTGCCACGTGACCATCCCCTCGGCGAATGACGTAAACGCGTTGTTGCGCATGATCAGATTCCGAAGGTTTGGCAGCCCCATGAAAGCACCGTTTTCGATGGTCGCCAGCTGCTTGTTACTGCTGAAGTTAATCGTTTCCAAGTTAAGGTTGTCGTTGAATACACCCTTTTTGATGACAGACAGTTGAGATGCACCAGATACGTCGATCGAACGTAAGTTGGCTAGCCCTTTGAACGCGTTTGGTTCGATCGTTACAAAGTCATTTTGCCCTATGCACAGGTCTTCCAACCTGTTGAGGTCGGACAGCTGTTTAGTGGGTATGGCCGACAGCCGGTTGTCCGTCAGTACCAGCCGCCTGAGCACGGTCAGTCCCTTGAATGCGTTGGTACTAATGTTGATCAACGCCGCTCCGGTAAGCTCGAGTACGGAAAGCCGGCCGAGCCCCGCGAAACAATCATCGTCCAGCGTGGTGAACGCGTTCAGGCCGATGCGCATCTCTGCCAAGTTTCCTAGGAACTTAAATGCAGGAGTGGGTACAGCCCGGAGCTGATTGTCGTCCAAGTACAGCACCCGGAGCCGAGTTAGACCCTGAAAAGAAGCCGGATCGATGCGGGTGATGCGGTTGGCGCCTAAGTCGAGCTCCTCAAGCTTGGGCATCGCTGCGAACAACCGGTCCGGCAAGTCTTCTAGATAGTTGCCGCGCAGGTTGAGTATGGTGAGTGATGTTAACCCGATGAATGTCTTGTTATTCATCGACGAGATCTTGTTGTGGTTTAAGTGGAGCTCGACGAGCTTATCCTGGGCTTCGAACCCCTTGTTGGGTATGTTCACCAAGTGGTTGTGTGATATGTCCACGTACTGTAGGGCACCGTAAAACTGAAACGACGCATCCACGATCTTGATGCGGTTGTACATGAGCATCAGTCTTTGGATGGACGGGTTCAGTGTGATCGGGATCACGTCTAGGTTGCCTTCTTTGCATAGCACCACCAGCGTGTCATCGTCACACGAGCAGTTAGACGGACAGTGGGCCCGTATCATCGCAGTCACGGTCAATATCGTGATGGCCCACGTGGCCGAGACGCGGTTGGTCGCAAACATTTTGATCCGCTGTGACTTACACGGTCCGCGTGCGAAACATCTGTAACATAGCAAAAAAAAAAAAAAAATTATTTTACGTGATCAAAAACAGACGATATAGTGTCAGATTAAAATTAAAATACAATATTAATATTAATTTTCACGATCGTGTATAATTATCTCTACTCGAACCTTTTATAATATCAACGTTTGTACTTGTATTATAATATATTATAATATTATGATTTTGCACCCAATTTCGAATTCGTCGATCATTTTAACGCTATAATTTTATGTACATATTATCTAATGGAATATATAGTTTTTAATACGATTTTATGACTGTTGCATTCTATACGAGTGTATATGTATTTGTTCGTATAGTCATATAGGCGACGTTAAATTTACATAAAATGTATTATCTGCAGCACAATCACAACCGTGGTATCCACAAATATTAACGACTTTATAAAATACATCATGTTTTAAAATGCATTAAGGTCAAAGTATAGCGCCGTGATTTCTCTGTTTCAATGACGTTTTATAAAAGGTTTTCTTTTGTTACTAGTAATGTCAGCAATTGCATGTCATGTAAAATGAAAAAAGAAATCTAATGAGTAGAGAAATATTCTAAGGCGTATATGCCGCAAATCAATAATGTACGCGTTTATACCTATTTTTTTTTTTCGAACTTTGAAAGTACCAAGAATCATTCTATATATAATACATGATATTGAAAAAACACTTTGATAAATAATTATTATGAACCGTCGGACTTTAGCACGATGTCTTTAACCTTTTGTAGTCACCTAAATCACTTATCGAACTGACAAGGTCAAATTCACGAGTGTTTCGGCGAAATAATTATTGTTTACACGTGTGTTTTTTGCTTTTATTTTTCTACATTGATTCGTTTGCATGTTAAACTGCAAACTATTGAAAATGATAGACACTACGGATGATTTATTACGAGGTCTCTGAACGTTTATGATTGATATGTTATTAAATAACGTATTGACGTACAAAATGTGCAGTGTGCGCGGGATTAAGTGAGCCATAAGTAAATTGGTACAGTAAAAAGCTATTTAAATTTTTGTATTTAAAATTTTATGGAATTTCATACACGAATGCGTCACTTAAGAAGCAACAAAGGTGATTAGTATATTATTATATGACTCACGCAGGGGAAAGAACCCGTGATGTAGTAATATTTTTTTTATCGATCATCTGCAGGGTGTGCAGAGAGTATACATTATAAATTATTATTAAAACACGTATACGGTGCACTTAATATGAATAATGGTAATAATAACTACAATAATAAAAGTAGGCTATATTATTATGTGTTGACAAAGCAGGGATTTGGTTAAGTCAGGCTAGGCGTTGTTGGATGCGAAACGATCGGGTTAAACCATATAATATTTTGCACACGAGTAAAATAAAAACGTGTCTGGCCTGGGCGCAGAGCAAGCGATAATATGGTAGGAACCGAAACTATTCCGACGCGCGTGAAACAGTCGCCGCACCGTTGTCGTTGATTTATTACTATTATGGTTTAATTATTTTTCCAGCACGTTTTTATTATTCTTTGTATTTTTTATTTTTTCAACTCGTAAGCGAAACGATTGTATTTGAAATGTTTTGGTTGAAACACACATCGCAATATGTATGCGGACAGTGCTGTTTATTTTTTATTTTTTTTTTTAAAGATTTTTTTATTTTTTTATTTCACACGTTCACACATTATAAATCGACCCAGACGCGACAATTTAATAATATTATTAAAATGCATAACCGTGGTTTTTATTTCTCGTTAATGAGACGTAACTTTATGATACGCACTGCAGCAGTGAAACGGGTTTTTATCCGTGTAGAATGAATCCGGTGAACGACGACCAACAAAGAAATGAAATACGAATGGAAAAAAAAAAGAAACGTCCTAGTATAAGCATTATAGTCCGATGATTAGTAATATTATTTCGTTAATGCCCGTCGTAGAGATATTAATTGCGATAGTGTCCGTCAATGGATAGGTTTTTAGATTTTTACTGTCCATTTAAGTTACATCACTGTGCAGGACATAATATGTATATTTTTTTGCTCGGTCGTGTCCTAAGCTATATGCGCACTAAAGCACTAAACATAATTTATTTTCTAACATCGTAAATAAAAATATTTACATAATATTCTTGGGGTACGTTTCTGATAGCAGCAGTTGTTTTGTTTTTATTAAGTGTGTATTTGGAAGCGTTGTACCTTATATAGTTATATAATTGTATTCACAAAAGGATACGCCATTTTCCGAATTATTTTTTTTACAGCCAACAGTAGCTTTTATTTTTAATATCTTAAAATATGTAAAAAAAAATAATTGTTTTATTTAGACGTGTAAAAGTTATATTAATTTTGTTGAACACTATAGAAACTAGGACTTTTTTCAAAGATGTTAGAATTGCGACACAACGTTATATTTTAATAATATATTTAAAAAAAAAATTATAACATACGTAGTAGTACTCACGTTAATAGTTATAGATTGCACGTAAATCGTGTTGCACTATAATGTGGGTTATTAAAGAGTCAGTTAAACTATGTGAACTATATATTTTGTCAGTATTTTGAGAAGAAAAACTGAGTAGTTGTACAGAACAGTGAGCTTTTTATACGGATTTTAATTGATATATTATAATGCCGTTGTTGTTATCGTTGGATAATGATAAAAATATTCCACTGGCCGGTGTACGTGTCGTGCAGAAACCGTAATTATATCGAATATTCGGTTCAGTTTGCGCACAGCCGTCGCCATAGTGTACGAAATGAGTCGAGTGTAATATGATATATTGCTATTAAAAACTTGCACAAAACCGACGGTTCAACCAACTTTTTACTTTTTCAATTATGTTACTACATTGACATGTTTTGTTTTCAGAAATTGTTTTTCCCTGTACGCACTTGAACGGCAAACACATTACATCATTTAATCGAATTCGAAATTATTCAAAAGTACCTAACAGTCTTATATCGCCTTTCAAGCGTATAACGGGAGGGGTAATCGCCTACCCATCAGCGGTTCACCTCATCCGACGTTGATAAACATATTATATTATATACATGCACGAAATAGTTTTTAACTACGAAACGTAGGTATAAGTACCCATACATTATGTGAACGTTGAGCGGGCGGATCTCGCAAATGATTTCTATTCAATTTTGATACAAAGCCGACCCCAGTTCGTACGTTCATCAAAACTTTTCTTCTGTAGTATTCAGGAAATTCTGCGCTTAATCCATTTTTTTTTTTAAAACTCGCGACGTTCCCTGAAATTTAACGTTTTAAGTTTAAACTTTAAAGTTTCTCTGCCTGTTTCCGTCTGTCTATCTTTCTCTCTCTCTCATCATGTATTGTGTGCCACTTGAACGAAGTACGAACACTTCACGTACAACACCGGAATCGTATGCCTAGATCAGCTGTAGCAATAGTCTACACGCCGCCACACCGGCAAGGCCTACTAATTAACAAGTTTACCGTCTCGTTGTATTTATATAATTTGCATATCTAATGTGCATTTTGCGTGAACGAATCGGCCGAGTATTCAAAAAATGCTAGTTTGAATGGACACCGTTCGTGAATTTATTATTTAAACGGTTCACCTGTATGCTTATATACATACAATATTATGTATTATGTAAGATGAAGTAATGGGTGGGGTCTTACATATTAATTTTATCGGTGCGCTGTAGATTGTGTTTTGTACATATTGCGTCTATTGGAAATAATTGTTATATCACTTAAATACAAAACTGTTCGTATGGTAGAAATGGCAAGTATATGACCTAAACACAGTCATGGTGTCTTATCGAATAAAACTTTCGTGTGATGTATAAGTATTACATTATCATTTACAATGATCTTAATTGTTTTTCCATATTTTTTTTTTACGACATTGACTCAAAAAATGTGTTGCAATAGTCGAACTATCCTCCGAACTTGGCTCAGTCACTAGTGGGTAAAAGCCATTGTATTGCACGCACCTATAAGTAAGTTGTTATCGTTCCGCGTGATCGAGGAAACGAGGTGGGTCGTGTCGGGCTACGGTGTCGTTATTATAAAAGTGACGTGGCTGACGAATTTAAACGAAAACTCTTAAAACTCTGTTTTTAGGAAGCATGGAATTAAAAACTATAAAACTATAGTGTAAAACGCGTATGAAAATAAAATGTATTATACTATTTCTTTCCACTAGCGCCGCCCGTGAGTATAAACATTGACCCGTTCTGTGTTCGCTCTGCATCACCTCGCCAACGCCACCGCAGTAACCACGTTTGACGTGTGGTGGTCGTATAAGTTTATTCAAGTCGTCTACTATTATATTATTTATATTATAATACATTTGGGTTCGAGATTTTTATGTGCTCGTTGTACGTTACAGCTTTCCTCATTGTTGACTAAGTGATTCACGCGCAGACAAATACATAACCTAATTATACCATATAAGCACAAACTAATAAAACTATGTTAAAATATTTAACATATATTTTGTTATTTAAACACAGAGTGAAAAAATGCAAACGATTTTCCGTCGTGTGGGTGGAAAATGGACGAAAAGACCTTTCCGTAGGTCATATTTTATTATAAATCTTTCGGCGCATTCGAATATTATATTGATTAAAATAGTAAAAAAAAAAAAAACATAAAAAAAAAAACCGTATACAATACATTTTATTATTTTATTCTGTTGTTTTTATTTTTCGGTCGTCGTCGCCACTGTTGTCGTTGATTTAATTGCGAGAGATTGATTCGTTTAGTTTAATTATTATTATACTGTGTAACCGCTATTGCTATCGGGCCAACATCGTATTATAATATTTAAGCATGCGGTTGTGGCGAAAGTTCTGTGAATTGGTAGAGAGGTTGGGAACGCGTACCCAAAAACGGATCTCAGTTTAATATATTAAAGATAAATAAATAATAATAGCTTATAAGGTATATACGTGCAATTAATGTAAATTATTATTATTATTACTATTATTGTTGTTGCACTGTTATTGTTTTGTTTATTATGCACGGGGGTTCGTTCACCTTTTTCCCCTAATAACCCGGTAGTGATCGAAATGGTAATATTACTAATTACGCGTATCATAATATTATATAATGTATATTTATTTCGCCGTCCGTATAACTTCAAATGATAACGTAATAATATTATTTATATATATATTTATTTAAATCGTTAGGCATTCGTCATCAAATAATATTGTCGTAATATTTTGGAGTTTTCATTTAGATAACACAAAATAATATGTTTCATTTATTTTTATTGTTATTTATATTTTTTCTTTTTATCAACATTTTTTTTTTTTTTTTATTAATAACTTATTGTTTTATCTTTAAAATATTTTCTGGTTTATTTTTTATATTTATAAAAACCGTTTAGCTTATTCGGGTGAAATGTAAAAATACATTAGAAAGTTAGAAAACTCAGTTGAGTAGATAACGTTTTTATATTAATTCTATACGGTAGTATTTTTTTAAGAGATTTTTCGAGTTGATTACACAATACAAATCGGTATTAGTCAGCTTCATCAATATTTATTTATTTATCTTTAATTCTACGTATAATCTCTCATTTTTTTCTTTCATCCATTTAATCCTAACCGAGGGGAGGAGTTTTTCATCAGATGATGCTATTATTATATTATTTTAAGGGTAGCAATTCCATTGTCGTAGAGAATTTGTGTCAAATAGGATTTGAATAAGGATCATACAAACGGAGGGATTTCGCAATACAACCTCTCTGTGTTTATTTGTTTAATATAATGTCATTATTTATTTTAGGGAGTATTTTTTTTATCACTGTTCTAACAGTCTTCGTCTTTGTCATTTTTTATTTTAATTTATGTAATGTAATACATTTTTACAGTAGGTAAATGTCTGAAGAGAATTTCGAAAAATACCCATTTTTCGCATAATAATATTGCTTGCATAACAATACACATTTCTGTGGTACTATTCAGAAATTCGGGCCTTGGTAGTATATAATAGTTAATAAATATTAATTATAGTATAATTATTTGTAAGCGCGTGTTTAATTTTATGCGAAAAACTGAATAAACCTTAATGATTATGTTTTAATTAAGTGTTGACACGTATCTGCGACGACCACGAAGTTTTAGGTGATGACGACGAGACAGTTTTACGATAATATTATTGTTTATTGTTTCCATTACTTGAGCGTAATATTTGAGTTACCTATATATCTAATTGGAAACATTTCTGTAATAGTGTTGGAATTGAATGCATAAATACACCGCCACGAGCATAATGTTATAATTTAATTATATTACACATGTACATATATTGTTATACAACGATAGTACGCAATCAACAATCAGAAATGGAAATGTTGTATACACCACAGTAAACGGTTGTCTATCGTGTTGACGATGCAGCGCAGTCTACAGCATTAATAACGAATAAAAGAGGAAGGACCGAGAAGGAATGAAAAGAAAAAAAGCTGTAGGTAAATAAATAAACAAAAATCCGTCAAAATCCATTCGTCAGTCGATTTATTATTCAACAGACGTTCGATTTATATATACGATACACACAAACGCACACACGCACATACGCACACACGCACACACGCAGGCACACAGTAATACTGTAACGCACGCTATGTTTTACTGTCGCTATGTTAGTCCGATGATTTTGTTTTGTATGGTCTCGACGGAGGCCTAACCGGCAGGTGAAGATCGCGCTCCTTGTTGGATAAGTGAATTGTCCTGTTTCTTTGAACCGTTATCTCAAGCATATTCCAAGTATACGTTCAGAATCCAATGTGGTCGTCGTCGTGTATATGCACAGTATTGTATGTACTCGTAGTATATGTACAAACTTAAAAAAAAAGTAAAAGAACCTTTTTCTGTGAGTTTTGCAAGTTTAATCATTATTTGCCTACCGGTCAAGAAGTCCGTGAAACGTACGTCAAATACACGCGTTAGTCTTTATCTTTATCTTTCTCGCCTTCTCTTCATTTGCATAAATCTATTATATAATATATATAAATTACGTATATCATATTCTTATGTGCAGGTATTCACTATTAACCACTCCGCAAAAACGTATACTCGACGCACATGGATGATAAACCACCTAGGAATGTAAATTTCTTCAGTAAAACAGTCGCAGAAATATTTTATTTATTTTTTTCAACAATTCTGAGCGCGACTAGATAAAACATGAAACACGACTACGTAGATATACGTATGTATATATACACTTATAATATACGCGCATATAATGGACATAGCTACGTATTATATTACAGGGTATATTCTATGTACGCATACACACTCACTTTTATACACAAATAAGTGTATATGTGTTTGTTAAGTATGTGCGTATAGATATAAGAGACCACCATCACTTTGGTTGGCAGTTCTCTTTAACATGGTCAATAGGTATCAAAAAAGGAACGCGATTCGTCCGATCCTCGGATACGATGAAGTTGACCTACTTTTTTTCAAAGACCGTGCAGCACACAAAATGACGCTCAAATGAACGAATTTTATACGTTTATGTAGATGTATTAATGATTTTAGACGGGTAATTGCTTAGCGACGTTTTGTTTTCACCAATTACATATTGTTCTCAGGACAAATTACTTTTGCTAGATATATTTTTGCAGTGAACGATTCACAAAGAAATTTGTATATATATCTGTGTATGTAGTTACTTGTATAGTGTATACAATATATATATATTATATATAAGTACGTGTTTGATGCTAAAACAACAAATCTTTTTTTGACTTTTGTCGTTTAGCGAGTTTTCGAATTACACGCCCAGACGTCAGACGAATTCCTTCGAATAGTAATTTTTCTGAAAACCCTCTGCTTAAACAGAAATACAAACAATATAACTTATAACGACAAGCAGAAAACCTTTGCTTGCATTGATTTTTAAATTTAAACTATGTTCATGAAGAGTGCGACTTTGTTTTATAAGTAGATATATGCAAGACTTTATGTCTTTATGTTTGTTATGTAATTATCATAATTATAAAATAATTATTATTATAATAATAATATATTCGGATGCTCGGAGAATAATTTTGTAAATCGTTAAAGCTAAGACTATTTTTGTCCTACATTGCTTAATGGACTTATATATATATATATCATATAAGTATGTCCGTGCCTTTAATTATTATTCTAATTTGGAAATGTTTACGAATCCCGGAATATAGCTACGCTATGTATAGTATTAAATTCAACTGAAAAGGGTTTTAAATTAGTACCTAGCAAAAACATCGCACAAACTGTGGTAGAAAATAATATAAACACATCTCATCTCCGTTAATGATATACCTATGTTATATATAGAAAAAGGCATCGTATACCGCGCGATGCGTGATGCTATTATACATGACCGTTGGTCGAAAAATGCATACATATATACACAAGCACGGGCCAACTATACGAGACTATATGGTCCGTGAATAAATCGATTGTCGTCCGCATACGAGTGGAATGCTGCACACCGTTTAAAGAGGAAAAAAATTTAACGAAAAAAATAACTCACACACACACACATATATATATGTAATAATAATAATAATAATTTTATATACGCTGGGGCAACGGTTGCCCCCATTTAATATATAGATATAGTAAATAAAACGAGCGTTCGAAACCGAGGTGAAATTCAATTCGATTTTGCGGACCTCAAACGGCAAGATGGCTGAAGGGGAATCCCGTATTGGGACCGTATACACATTATAAGTATACCTATATATATTTACCGACGACGACAATACACGCGGTTTGGCTTGGTACCAAGTCTGCACCGTACAGCTATATTATTATAGTGCATAAGACACGCGCTGCGTTTGGGTCCTCGGCGGCGGGGTCGTAATACGTATATACATTATAATTGCGTTATATCCGCATCAGAGGCGCCGTCCAAGTCTGTTTGTCAAAATATAATATGTATATATACATAGGTATAATATATTCCTTTTTAATTTATTCCTTTTTGTTTATATAATATAATATACATGTGTTATATGTGCGTATTTTATGGGTCGGGCGAAAGAAGCTCTTAGTCAGTCGTCGCGCGTAACCCAAAGTTTTTATTAATATTACTCACGCCAGCGGCGATTTACAGTTTGATTTTGTATATATACTATATGTACTTACTAAACTGCTTTAGGTATTGTGCCCGCAGTATATAGGTAATACTATATTATGTATATATAAAACACCGACGGAAAATGCATATAGGAATAACATTTGTCGAGGGCCGATAGAATTTATTTTTATAGTCTCGTCATATTGCAGTGTCGTTGACACATTTACAATGTAGTATTTCTAAAAGTTCAAATTTCGTGGTTCAATAACAATAATTCTACTGTTCGAGATGAAATGTATAGATCTGTGTAGCGCTATTGTGTATTATCAATCGTTTGAAAGCGCGCAGAGCCAAAGACCGGAACACTCATGTAATAATATAGGTGCAAGACATTGTAGTTATGTATCGCGAAAAAAAAAAAATGAGAAAATTATAAAATACGTACAATATTATGATTTAACAGTCGACCGGAAGAGTCTGTCTTGGTGCGAGACAATATCGTCTAAACGATCGAACAACGTAATAATATTATACTTGTGGCATATTATAGATGATGTACAACAATAACGGCCGGCCGTAGTGGCATATTATTACACTCGCCAACACATAAACACACGTATAAAAAAACGTATACTTCGTATGTACATTTATAAATTATTGTATAAGAACAAGAAGGATAATATTGCGTTTATCCCGGGGCCATATATTATCGAGCGTATACGTGTTGCAGCGGCTGCAGTTTCTCGCATACGCGTATGCATAAAAATGTCATGAAATATGATTAGTGGTGACGGAGGGGGTGGGGTAGCCCATAAAAATCATGTTTGTATGCACGTTTTAATAAGCGTACTGTAGCTAGTATATTATGTAGAATATGTAGATACGCGCGTTTATGGTGCATGCGATGTGTATTATAAATATATCACACGCTTTGCTGGAGAAAAACAAGAAACCAAAACACGGTTTTCGTGTTCACGAGAGTCGATACTGATATTATATTATTTATATATATGTGAATAAATACTATATATATCGACTTTACGACGATATTGCGAAATTTTATGTGGAGCGCATATTATACCGGGTCACGGGACGATTATCGCCTTTACATTCTCCCAACGGCTACGAGATACCCGTGAGTATGTGCACCGATATATATTATATATATATATATATATATACATAATATACATTATTAAATATTGTGCTCCGCGTGGTTAACTCGAGAGGTCAACGTCGCTAGTGTCTCGATGAATGATAGTGAAGGTAGGGATAGGAGCGGTGGTGTTATAAGAGCATTTTTTACAATAAACATAAAAACTATGGTATATAATATAGTTGCGACGTCACACGCAAAAAGCACATGTGTAACTGGCGTATACTGTTCGTACCTGTATTGCATTATACATTAGATAATATCAGTGTCCGACGGACCGGCAGGATTGCCGCGTCATGAGGAGGGGTGTCAGAATAATATCAGAAAGTATAATATAAATACTCTTCGAGTCTCGCCGCCGTACATTTTATGCTCACACCACACACACACACACACACACAGAATATTTATACGGACATGGTATGGGCGATGTTATCGGTGACGGTGTGGCAGGGCCGGAAGAGGAGGCGTGACCAGATCCGCGCAAACGGCCGCGACGGAATCGTGGTTAATACCGAGCATCGTTTGTGCGCGAGTTTCGCCGCAGAGTCGCAAAACCGCCCGCTCACCCACCGTAGCCTCCGAGTTTTTTTCTCTGACTCGTTTCTCTCCCCCTCGGAAGTGCGTGCGAGTGCTAACGCGACCGGCGGACGGACGGCAGCTGCATTATTATTAAATTCAGGGTACATTTGCGTCCGAGAACTCCCCACCTACACGACTATGAAAGAACACAAAAATGTATGTTTATTGTATTCAAGTATATATTGCTACTGGAATAATAGTACACAATATACAATGTTGTTATTATTATTATTATTATGATTGTAATGTGTGCATACAGTGCAATTCGGAGTGTTTAGCCATATCGCGCCGACCGAAGCATGTTGAAAATGCAATATACATAATATACAATATACATGTCGTATATGGGTACTGTGTATAATAATAATAATAATAATATGTAGGTGTCACGTATTTTGATCGGTTTTTATTGTGGACAAAAAAATAAATAAATAAATAAATCTGTCTCACATGGTTATTGGAATTCTTTTGCAAGCATAATATCATCCAGTCGTCGCGGATCGTTTCCCGTTCATATTATTATAATATTTTCGAGATATTATACAATGCACAATAAGTCTGACAATGGAAATATATACAACAGTAATAATACTGCTACACATACAGATACACAGTAATGTCACCTATTGGCACAATAGTAATAAGTCATTGGTATTAAAATATACACTGCGTTATTGTGCATTATTTAGATTTTATATTTCGGTTTTAAATGATGCTAAAAATCGGAATAGTTGGGAAATGCGTGCAGAGTTTTATGACCACGTGAACTACGTCAGCTACACCTAATCAAATGAAAGCGATGGGGGATTATAGTTTCGATGTTTTTTCTCGGACGCCACTGCAGCAGTAAATTTGTCGAAAATGAAATATGCTCTTCGAGCTTTTTGAAATCCCTCTAGTACAACAAACCAAAATGGATGTAACCACGGGGGATTTAGGTTGGGAGTGTAGTTTTGGATAAACGCACAACTACTAAACGACGATTGAACCGTCGATGTATACAATAAAATGTGTACACATAACATATTACGTGCTTGTGTAATTTTACGATTATCGATATGTGTTGCATAATATTGAAAAAAAAACGCTAAGGTGATTTACAAAATAATGTTGTTTTACGAGTGATCCTAAATTTATTTCACTGTTTTTCAGATAACTCTATGTGATTTTGGGTTGACGAAATAACTTATAATATGTTTTCTTGTTGATTTATGATAGCCATATCATGTATCAATGTAAACACACACATGAGATAACGTAACGGCACGGGTATAAATAAACGAGCTTAAGAGAAAAATGATAGGGCCAAAGTGAATCGACCTTGACGGTGCGTTTAATGTCGTTGACGCGTTAAAGTCGGTCAACCTCGAAATCGGTTATTGTAAGTGAGAGGGAAAAGTGAACATTGAAGACTATAGATAATAATAATAATAATCGTACCACCATGTAATATAATATTACAATAATGGAGTGTTTGATGAAAAACCGATAATGTTATATTGGACAAAATATTTATACCTAATTTTTTTTATCGAACAACTATCCATTAATAATACAATTATTAAAATAATATGTTAAGGCTGGTCAACAATTTATCGATCTGATTCAATAACAAACTAATTATTACAAATACGCATTGCAAAATGTGAGCATGGCATGGTTATATAATATTGTTATATCATAATATGTATGTATTATCATTGAGTCTATATTGTACAATATAATAGTATTATCCATTTATGAGTTTATAATAAACTTGTATATTTTTTTTTTGTATTATTTTTAACAGGTTCCACAACGCATAATGTTCATGAAAACATCATGCTTACTGAGAAAGTTTTCTTTTCGGTTCACTTCGGTGGCAGGAAGCGTCGACGACAATGACAACGAGAACAACGAGAACAAGAAAAAACAATCAAGATTATTACGGTTTTACAACGGGATGAATAATGGTTTTTAATTGTTATTTAATAGTTTGAGCGGCGCAAATGTTCTGTTAAAGTCGTTTGTTATTTATTTTTCGTCCCACTCGAGAATAATAATAATAATATGATGCTGCTGCTGATGATGATGATGATGATGATAATGTATGAATATAATAAAAGACTATTATATCCATCATCGTACCACAACGCCATTATTATATTAATGTGTTTAACGTCATTTTTTTTAGAGTCTTTTACGTTGTCAAGTAGATTTTGCATAGGTGTTTTTCAGAAAGGACATTAGGTAGGTTTCGCCCTTCGAATAAATACGTCGACGTCAATGAAATGATCGTTTTGTTTGAAAAAAAAAAATCCACAACGTTTTAATTATAATACTTTTCTGACATTCAATCATTGAGATTACGAAACGACGTGTTACACCGTGTTACGTTCATACATTTTGAATAATAATATTTCCTAAGAATTTTAATTGGTTTTAATTTAAACACATCGAATAAATTCTAATAAATATGTAAATATTAAAATGTTTTATTAATTTTTTTACCTTATTACCTACGCCCATGATAATGACGTATTTAAACGCATAAAAATTCCACAACGCAACCGTTCGCATTGCAGTGTATTTAGTTATTGGTACAATAATTAAATTATTTTAATTAACTACCTACACGACGTAAATAAAATAGCGAACTGAATGCATGTAGATTTTCAAGGGAAAAATATTTGCTAAATCACTACAAAGAACACGCCTGCGGGAATACAATACAATTTTACGCGCAATTTGAAGTAAAATATTGACAAAATTAGTTTAATTTTTATTTCTTGTCGACAGCGCAAAAAACGAGTAGACAATCGAAAAGAATCTACCGAAGAATGCGGTTATTAAAACCTAATGGAATTTTACGGTTCACGACTTTTGCGGCGTTTATAAGCGTTTGTCCAAATTGATCTATAGAACTGCTAGCTCGTAAAAACTTTGGCAAGTTTGCTTCTTTTGACTGGTATTAGTTTTAAAACTTTCCGCCCAGAAATTCGAGAAGAGATTACCACTTTTAGAAAACTGTCGTTTATCCAATAATTTTGTTATATTGACGGAGCTTTAGCCGTAGATCGAGCAATATATTTTTAAATAACGTGAATATATAAAAACACAGAGTGGGCATTACCCGTGCATCGTGTTTGCACGTTTCTTGCGTTAAGTTCATGGAAGAACAGAGTGGCCATTCTGAATACACGCGGGTCTTATATATGTTGGGCGTACAACGTCGTTATCGCTCTTTGCGGAATACGTGTCAAACGACCAAAAGTAGTAGGTAGTTGCTGCGAGTCGAAGTAATTTTCCTGTTTATTTTTTTCTTTCGTTTCTATGGTTTTTTTTCTCAAGCTCTCCAAACAGTTGAAACGTTTCGACGCGAAACAAAATCCGTCCAAGGCTCGCTGCTGTTGGACGTTTACCAAATGTTCAATCCCCTACGTGGTTTTTTTTTTCACCGGTTGGAATTAACGCCCAAACAAAAAGACTCTTCCTTTTGTGTGTACGACACCTTTACGAGTGAAATTAAATTTAGACCCGTCAATTATATTTATATATATATATATATATATATATATTTATAACATGTGTACATATATATAAATACTCACACACATATTATTACACATATCGAGCATTGTTGTCCAATGCCAAGTAGGCGTTTGTATGGGAATATAAAAACCTATAGAAAAAACCAGCCAAACACCAGCTGCAAGATTTTGCAGAGATGATTTTTTTCACAATCGCGCATTGTTGTTATTATTTTTATTATTGTGCTATATATACTCGTATTGAATACATGTACATATATGACGCGTTCGGGATAAACTCATAATTTTATCGATATCCCGCTGTGTTGATCCATATACCCATTATACCCGTATATAATATGTATATTATATTATTATATTATTATTACTGTTATTATGTTTATTACTATCATTATTATGATTACTTTTATTTTTTATCGTAATGTATACAAATATGCATAGGTGTATAAAATAATGACATTATAGCGCATTAGTGGTAAAAACTCATGTGCGTTCTTCGAATTTAGATACAAAAAATATAAGAATCATAAAATATATTATTAAATTATATACATAGATAGACGTCATGTTTAAATGGATCGCATCAAATTCTCAAGTTCCTCAGAACAGCTAACTTTATTCTCTTACTCAATTAATTCAGGTGAATTATACACGACTAGTAAGAAATATTATAACAGCTATACATCTTAAAATATCACTTAACATTATTTTTTATACAGAAGAAGGTTCTATTATACCTACTTAGCATTTATATTGTTTATAGATCATTGATAGATATTATAACATATTATGGCTGTGTACACGGTACACCGCCTATATAAACTAATAATATATATGCAATATTATACGTGTATAATGTATTTTAAAACGTCGTGCCCGGACGTACGTAATTCATTTATAAGTAGTTGGGCATACATACCCTCGTCGTACGTCGTCGCATAAGGCCTACCGACAACGCATAATATATCCTAGACATTGTAATACAACATGACACGAGCGTGATGATACGATCGTCTCTCGTTGCTATGTCAATATTTCCCTAAATCGCATAAAAACTTTAACCGATTAAAATACCGTCGCCGATACCTATTACACGGTTGTGTGTTTATAGTCGTCGAAGTGTCGCAGACACGTAATAAAATCAAATTTCAAAACCCTTATAAAAATGTAGCATACTCAATGTACAAGAGTAATAATATGCACGGTGAATGTCTATAAAACCATGGTACGTACATATATTTTGTGTTTACTATAATACGCACACCCGTACACGCACACATCACGATTGATACATTATTATCGCTAATTAATATGTTAATTTTATTGAAATATACCATTTTTCCAATTAATTGAATACAAATTCCAGAACAATGTGGAAAAACAACTACAAAAAATGTAGTTAATTATACATATAAATAGGTTATAAGTTATAACATTTAAAAACAACTCGATCGAATTCAAACTCAAAGCTTAAAATTGTAAAAAATAAAATTTATTCGCAATAAAGAACAATTATATTTTAATTACTAGTTTAATGAAATACATCTATGCCGAAATAGCTGATTTAACAAATTGTTAATCATCATAATATATTTTAATAATGCAATTTTATTATTCTTTAAGTATACATATATTAATATTTAATATAAATATTCATAAGTACCAATCAATAAATATTTTGAATTCGTAATAATCTTCATTGAATACCCGGTTTAGAAAAATATTGGTTACATAAAAGCAAATATAATATAATATACACACTATAGCTATTTCATGATTTTGTTACTTTTCATACACATTACAACGCTATTATTGCTTTTTATATATAATTACTTAGTAGTACAGTGATAATAGTATTCCGGGTTGAATACCTAGGTACCTACTTTAATATAGTGATGCACTACAAGAAAATATACTCGCAATGTAGACGTATAATAATCGTCTGATGATCCGAGTCAAACTCTACGATCGTGATCAGTTTTACAGAACATGAGTTTTTTACGCTTATTCAATCAACGATGATCACTGTTCACTATAACGTATTCAATTACTATGGAATGCATACCGAATGCGGATATAATATAATATCTATACTCGGACCGTTTTCAATCATTGTAGATGGGCATCGTTATACGTAAGGTACCTTTTTCATTGAATATACTAGCTATATGTAGGTATAAGAATTATAATACCTGGCTGCGCACAAGGAATTTGAGAAATCATACTTAAATACGACCCAGCAGCAGCAGTTAACTATTTACGCGGGGCCACATCATAAACGACGATTAATTATAAATCAGCACGAAGAGATATAATAATTTAACTTTTAAAAAGGTAATTTAAAGAAAAAAATAGTAATAATAATAAATTGTCATAATGCCCACGCCACTGCTATATATTATATTGCGTACGGATTAAAATCCAATTAGAGTGCGTACATTACAATATTGCTGTATGCATTATGTAAATAATAATTACAACAGAACCATTTTTAAAATTAGCGCGTGCACTCCGCATATAGTTATATTACATAGACGTGTTATATATAATAATAATAATAATATATATTATTATTATTATTAACGCGGTCGCAAATTCCGCAGCCAAACCGATAAATCGTCCGAACGGGTCGTCTCGGTGATACATAATACGCACGGCCGTATATCATTACGGCGTACGTAGAATAAAATTATATAGAAAATAATATAACAATAATAATAATACTATACAATAGATATCTGTATTCAATATTAATATACTATATTATGTACCACCACCGTTGGATTGTGGTCGTCGTCGTGACTTAGTTTCAATTGTACTACTCATAGAACATATTATAAAATGTATTGTGTATTGTATATAATATGTTTATATACCTAACTCGTAACATTGCTCAACTCCGTCTCGAGTCGAAAACGGGTTGTGCGTACTCATGGATTGGTGTACATGGAATGATATTACACGTCTTATACAATAATATATCGTAAAATTATTACTTTGACCGTGCAGTTGTTGTAAACACACGGAAAAAAAAACACGTATAATTTTATAATACAGTGTAATGATATTCGATCGCAATGAAAAAAAAAAAAAAACAACAATAATAATGATAATAATAATAATAATAATAGAAGGATGAGAACAAAAAATATAATATAACGCCACGTTGACGATCTGTGGCGAATTATATCATTATTATGATTCCGGCGCAAGGACCGAACTCGGCTCAAGCGACATGCGAACGCCGTCGCGTTACCAAGCACACCCGCCCGTGTGGTGGTTTCGTGCGCGCCCTGCAGATCGATATTGTACGGTGTTATTATTATATACATACATATATGCGGCACAGAGAAGACGTCCTCGTATATTTTATATTTACATGGCATACACACGCGTACATTATATATTATTATAATATTGTACATACAAAACACACACACGCACGCTTATCCTACGTCGACCGTGTACCGTCGTCTGGGTTATGGGCTCGGCAAATATACCTTTAACCAGGTGATGGTTACTCGGCTAAAGTGTGCGGCACGGTTACAGAAATCGGGCGGATGGTTATGGGTTCTGTGTAACAGTAATTATACCGACGCGTGTTATATCGGTGTATGTGTAAATAGAACATACAATTACCTGCGTCCTGCAGCCATTCGTCCGAAATGAAGGCTAGTAAAATTCGACGAAATCGAATAATTAGATTTTCTATCGGCGCATCGTAATAACAACAACAATAATATAATAATAGTACCTACGATAAGTTGGAATATTAATCGTTACGTAAATATTTGTGATAAAACCCAAGTTTATAAAAGACCAACGTCGGTGTGCTGCGCCGCATTAAAAATCGCTCGGAAAGCGAAATTTTTTTTCGGCCAACATTTTTCACGGCCAACCGTCGTGTGAAAGTCAACGATGCCGGACAGAAAGTATTATTTTCACTCTCGTCCGAAACACGATGCGGTGTTTCTGAGAGGGGTAATGCTCGGTTGGTGGTAGGTCTTACACATATGACAGATATAAAGTGACACGCGTATAGTAGTATTGTATTTTCGTTTACCCACATACTATACATACACAAACGGACACTACAGAAAGCTCGTACTTAGATTGAATATAATATAATATGTATTATACGTGTTTACCCGCCGCAGAAGCGAAGGGTTTAGCGTTAACCCTTTGTGAGCGATATTTCTGGCTATATTATTATTAGGGGGGTGTGAGGCTTAATTTTTATCCGTTCCGAATTTTCGTCCTCCACCTCTGTGCTTTTCCATGTCAAAACGAGCACCATATAGTTTCTGCTATACCTATATATACCTATATATATATATTATGTACACAATATGATGCGCACATTACGATGCACGCCATAATACATATAGGTGTGACGGGCGAGCCGCACACGCGATTTTATTTATAATATTAACCCTATGAAGGGGTCTCGAAAATCCTTCATGTCAAAATATAAAAGCCACTTTTTATCTGTAAATGCGCATCACACGACCTATAGTAGGCATATTATAATATTATGACGAAATTCGTGTCGCCGGCGATCGGCATAGTGTATACCATAGAGTATTACATACAATGTAGATAATATATTATTTATACAACGTACACCGTAACACATACACTCACACACACACGAGAGAATATTATCGTACACGTATCGTTTACGGTATACACTTTGGGTTACTAGTATAAGCACTGTTTGCGTGTACCTATACCGGTGTCATATCTAATGGACCATACATATTACAAAACGCTTGGGCATAGGTTGCGTGGGCGTGTGCGGAAATCGTGAGCGCGCGGACTACACGTATTCATCGAGATGTTTAAGCGGTGATTTTCACGCGTAATATCTATAATTATTAACATTATAGATAATCGTGCGTACATTATCGTAGAGACACAAATACATAGGTAAAATGCACAATATGCGTCGGGCGTATTTGTATTATACGTATGAATTATATGGCGATAATGACGGGTTTAGGCCGAATATCATAACTGCTGTAGTGGATTGTCACCGTCTCCATTATAGGGAGTGGAAATTTTCGATAAACGCCGTTCATCTTATGGAATAATGGATACCACAATATTCTAATATACGTGTATAATTATATTATATAATACACACACTACATTATGCACATGCGCTGCGATGTACCTACACTAAAGTTGATAACGCACGAAATTACTGTACTATACACGCAGTTCGCAGGTTCAAATTTAGTGCATATTAGGTGATGGAGGTTAGAAATGACAAGTCAAATTGACAATTCCTCTTATTGGCGCCTCTCGAGGAGCAGTAATATTATTTTACAAATTAGCAAAATATAAGTCTATCTATACAAAAATAATGAATTGATATAGGTACTTAAAACAAATTGTTTTAGATAAAAATATTGTGAAGAGAAACAAATTAAGAAAACAAAAAATCATTATTAGGTGGTTACTATTAAAATCTAAAACCGATTTGACGTCAATTTTTTTTATTGCTCCGACGTCACTTTTTTTAAATACTGACCTAACTATACCTAGTGCGATAAACCTGCGTGTCACGCCGTCCACTTTTATTACCAACATAGCTAGTGATAGTAATATAATATCTAATGTGTGTGTTTTTGTCATATTATCCCATTATTATCCACTCACGAGCTATAAATGAAAAGACTTACTAACAATATAGTGATAATTTTAAAAACTCCAACGTGAACGCGTTGATGGTTTACGGTAAAAAAAATATTGTAGCTGACCTGTATAGCCTGTACATTAGGTATTTTAAACGAAAAAATCTTATCCACTGATAAGAAATGTGTAATAAATATTAATTGTATTCGGTGTTTTGCAGGTCAATACACTTAAAATTGCCCTCCTAGAATTACGTTACGGGTTACGTAGGTTTACACTAAAATAATATTAAAGTCTTACATTTTCGATGATGTAATCACTTTGCGGTATTCACTTTTTCGTAGTAAAAAAGTTTATCGATCTGTTGCAAAATCTACATAGATACTTATAAAAATGATATGGCATTGGGTCATATCTTTGAAAATAAATTTTTAATTTCTTATATTTAATTATTAACATTATAATTTTAGAAAAATTGTTGAATTCGTTTTAAGCACTTTTAAAATTCCAAGTTAAATTAAAACGTTAAAGTACAAACAATTTAAAATAAATCGGATATTATTTGATAAAAATTAAATTTAAGATGGTAAGTAATATAACCGAGAACCATTAAAATCAGGATAGTATATGAGAGTAGTCGACGACTCGTTTTAAGTGAAATAGGTAGGTTTAGTTTTTTTTCAGCAAAGAGCGTATTGGTACAAAAAAAGGTTAACTAGGGAAGCAGCTGGACTATACCCGATTTATCTGGAGGTGGTCTTGAGAGACTGAACAAAGATGACAACAACAATAAATAATGTTTAATAATCAGACGACTAAGTATGAAAGAACAACGTTTTAATAATATATATGAAATATAAAAAATATATACATGTATACACTGACCGCCGAGTGTCGACACAACCATTAACAATAAGCAATATAAACCCGATTATAACTCCATGCCTGGTGTGAAAGGGGGAGTAGAAAGGTTAGTCTTTAATTATATTTATATCCCGCAAAGCAGGTTATTATTAATTATTATTATACGATATTATATTAACTGCGAAAAAAAATTAAACGCTAATTCGGAACGACGTTTCATCGTGAAAAGCGACTAAGTGTGCACAATTAATTATCTCGGCGAAATCGTTAACCGAAACATTAATAATTTAAAATCACATCGGTAAAATATCATAGAAAATTTCAATAAACAATATTCAAACGTGTAACAGAATATTAATATCACATAAAGTTGTAGGTAATATTATATTAATTTCTATATTTTTTTCATTGTAGTTGGAGCGACTAGGATGATGGCGTTTTCGCTGGTAGTGGCGTCGGCGACGTACCTTTTGGTATTTAATCAACAATCAATTTAGACGGGTACACTCGTGAAAACAGACGACGTTGTCCCAACAAATTTGATTTACTTGAAACACGCTCGCGTTCGTCGTCGCTGATTAAAAGCGATATTTATTTTAGCGTGCAGAGTACAATGCGAAGGTGGGCAATCGGATGAGTGGTGGTGAATTAATTCAATTATAGTTACACCTACCCGAGCGTGCGTGCAGCTAAAAGTTTTATTTTTTGATCTATTTTTGGTGAAAAATATATTTTGTGAAATAAAGAAATGCCACCTTTAGAGCCACAGTTTCGTATAGTCCTATTATTATTACATCCATAGTACACACTCAGTGGCCGATCGTGTATATACTTCATAATGCCCTGTATACATGCACACACGCACAAAATTATCAAGTTGTTGATTACTATAAATATATATATATATATATATATATATGCATGTGTGTACGAGGGGGATTTAAGCAGCTGCAGTAGAGAATGACAAAGAGGCGGTGTAGGAGTAGACGCTGTGTATATAATTATTTGTTCCCTGTATGCACACATTTTCGTGGGACATTAGATGCGACGTCATAAAGGCTTCCCGTAGAACCGAGTTTATTCCATCCGTCGTTTTTAAGTCGTTCACCTCTCTATCACAGTTCCTTGCATTCCGTGTTCTAACATTAGCAGCACGTGACATTTTTTACTATTTAAATGTGATGTACGTTATAATAGGTACCTAATAGTTTATTTTATTCTATACTCGATATACGCGTATCTATGCAATTATACTAAACAATATAATGGTATGCAAAATAATAATAAAAAAAATATGTAATATGCATAGTATGTAAAATAATATAATATAATAATAGGTAAAGTGTGTAGTAATCCGAATAGAATTTTTCGCATAGATTCCATGACTCTTGCGGCGTGTGGTGTAGGTATTGTAATAGCGTAATAAATACAAAAGCGCACCTCGGCGGCTATTGCAACGAAATGCTTTTGATATTCGTAAAATTCGTATTTATACGCACACAAGAACAACTGCATGAAGTAAACGACTCGAAATGTGATTAAAAAAAATTTAAGTTAAATGAGATGCGACGGCCTACGGCGACGACAACGCAGTAGTCTAAAAGTTTTAGTGAAAAGAAAAATAAAAAAAAAAAAAAAAAAAAAACAACTACCCAAAGCCATAAAGTGGTGGTCTAACTTTTTAAACGCAAACTCAAAGGTTTTGCATTACTTATTTATGTACATTATAATGCACGCCGCCCCTTGGATTATGCGCCAGTTTAAAACAAAGAGCGCATCATATTGTCGTTGACGACGTCATTCGCGACTTTTTGTGTTTTCGTGAAAATGTCGATAATAAACGAGCCGGCGATTGGTGAAGAGGATTGGTATCGATGATGGTTAATTCATTACGCATACACCTACGATCTGCATTTACATGGACAGCTCCATGTGGGTATTGTATGGGATGGTCGCCGCACCAAAGTCAATAACTTTCCTGCAGGATTTTCTAAAGGATTGGATGAGGGGTTGGTGGAGTCTGCCCTGAAGCTGTAACTACATATAATATCGTTTATCGAAACGTAAAAATAATTTTTTACCAAACTTCACGTTTACCGAATGGATTCACGAACATGGTTATAAGAACAAGGCAGAGAGTGATAGAGAGCCGGTCCGGCGGCGGCGTTATGGTTGGTCCCTCGGGTGTCGTTCAGCACTAGCCCAGAGCTACTAAAGCGGCCATCTTTTTATTTTTTAATGGACTTTATACATTTTTCATCGGTCTATACGTACTTACGCAATTACATATGTTTTCTTTATACTGGGTGATGGTTGTGTACTTGCACTCGATGCCCAAATGTTTTCAATTTGTCGATGCAATTTATGCAGGTGCGATACAATACGTGATTTTATTCGTTATATATATTACTAGTTATAATATTATAATATCATAAACATTTTGTTTAAAAGAGTAAACATAAACAAATTTTATGATGAACTAATAAAGATTATTGAAACACTGCATGCTTGCGTTATTACATTAATTGTTTTTGTAAAGGTGGGAGGAGTATTAAAAGCTAAATGATAGTTTTTTATTTCTAAACTTTAAAGCTTCGGTATGAGTTTGAACACCAACCGCCTCATATACATGCTCCAAATTATTCTTTGTATAATTATTTACGAATACTCTTGTTTTAAGATCAAAAGATGAAAATTAAATATTATTGTTTGATTTGACAAGATTAACTAGTATTTCTCTTATATACTCGTAGGTACATGATATATGTGTATAAACAATTATTATGTATATATGTAGGTAGGTACCTACCTATATTTAATATTTTGAAAAAAAAGAACAATTGAATACTTTTTTTAAATAACATTCTGAATGGATAATTTTAATATTATTTTGTAGTCAAAACGAATTCTAAATTAATTGAGTTCATATTTTATAACATATTCTATTTTGTCAATTTAGCTTTCGATATTATATTATACTGAACATATACAATTTCCAAATTTATTTAAATAGTTTTGTGATAGATATAATAAAACATATCATGGTTAATTTAACTTATACATATTTAACATCATAATTTTAAGTTAAATCGACTAGGTTCTTAATTTTTATCTTTGATAGCTGGACAAACATCGTTACAAAATGATGCAAAATAATCACGTTTGTATAATAATAATTATTTTCAATAAGAGTGTTGATATTTCGACGATTTTACATATTTAATGATATTTACATTAGTTGGTTTTATTTGGTTATTGGTTTTGTTGCACAAAAATGTATTCGGGTGTGTATAATAATGAGTGTTATGCTATTATGTCATAATAGAGTAAAAAACACCAGAGCGGCTTGTACTTTTCTTAGCATAATATTTTGGAGATTTTGGTTTTAATATTTAAAAGTTCTCCCTGGCCAACTCAAATTTTTTCTACATTCTTGGTAAAACGTTTATTCGGTCAAATACTTTTAAAACTCAATAATGTCTAAGCTGGGTTCGAAAGTTTGGAGCTAACCGCTGTCACACACATCCTTTGCAGTAAGCTGGTGGTGCACAACCTTTTTCTCTAATATATATGGGTGTTAAACTTCAAAACATATTCTATCTCAGGCATGCACATTTGTATTATATAATATAATTTAAATGTATTCATATAAAATTAAATTAAAAGTATTTTTTTTTTTACTAAAAGTTATATATGATATTATTTTAACCTTTGAACAAACGTATACAATATATTAGATATTTTTGCAGGTATTGAAATTAACGTTGCGATTTTTGACAATGATATGCACCTTATTAAATGTGTAAAATATGAAAATAAATCCATCTGCAGTGACGTCAAATCATACAAAATCCAAGAGCATATCAATAATAAACAGAAGGTTTTGTTAACCGGACCATTAACCAATGGCCGAAAAATGGCATTGTCCAATTCAAATTCACAATATATTTAAAACATAATAATCGAGGGGATTAGTTGACCCTAAATCATATGAATTATTATATTTACGCCCTCATAACTTAAAAAAATACACTACTCACACACATATGCACGATTTTATTCACATATTTATTATTATAATAATGATATATATTTTACTATAGCATCATATACACTTTCATCGTACAAAGCATATATGTTATATATTTATTATGAGCAGCCTTTCTAAAAATATCTATTGTGAAGAAGTAGCAGTAAAATGTAAGTTTTCATAGCCTTTTCCGGAAATTTTTTTCACATTTTTTCGTTATATTAATTACCCTTCGGGCGCAGTGTTCAAAGCGAGACTTTCTTTTGTATATATTATTATTTCTAAGTGGAGGAAAGCAAGTGTAATTATTTTAGTTTTTTTTTTTTTATTTCGTTCTGCACTTAACGCGTTTGCTGTAGAATGATGGTAAACGTTGGTGTGTGTAATATTTATGTGTATAGTTGTCATTGTATATAGTCATCGTTAAATTTTACGGTAATTATAAAATATTTACATAATTCAAGTGCATTGCGCAGCTATACGTACACACACCCACATACTCACGCAAACACACATACAAAATTTAATATGTGATGTTCCTTTTTAAAATGTTTAATAATACATCACATTTTTTTTTTTTTTTTTGTTATACAACTAATGAGTTTTAATTATTCTTTCTATATTTCTGCACCAAGGGGAATGGGGCAAATGGTAGATTTTCGACGTCCTCGGAAATTTTCTAAAATATTTGCGTTGCCATTGGATACTATATATGGATACGTTGCATAGCAGTTTAAGATTTTCAGCAAACCCCTATTTCAGACATTGAATTCAACGAGTCTATTGGATACTTTATTGCGGGGAAAGTTGTATATGCTCTTTGCTATCCGATCAGCCAAGCTTCATTAATACCAACGCGCAAAACGTCACCTAAAGGCTACGAGGCTACTTTCAATGACCATTTTTCAAAATAAAGAAAGAAATAGTGAAAAAAAATCAATGAGGATAATTTAAAGTACTCTACTCCTAAAAACAGTCTTGCACTATATTTTCTAAATATCGCGTTCTTTTTTAAAAAAAATGTTAGCATACACAAATAATTTGAGCCATGGTTTTAATCAATATTTAGAACTTTTTTTTATTATGGAATATACAGCCTGCGTATAATATGCAAGGCTTTCCATTAATGCTTACTGTAACAATTATATTTATGAAAATAAGAAAAAAAATCGTAATATGTTATATGGCTAATAATAAAAATAAAAATATAATCATACCATATAAAAGTATTCAGGTCTTAATATATAGTACTATATTTTGTATGCTTATTTTAAACTATTTCTTAACATACTGACATTGAGTATATATATATATATCGTCTGTCAACTACAGAGTCAAACATGTATTTTCGAGAGTAGGAAGCATTGTTTTTATACGTCAAGAATAATTTAATATTGAATGCGTGAAAGGGAAGTTTAAAGTTTCGATATAAACAAGTTTAAGTGACGAGTAATTTAGTAAGCACGTAAACATATTGTTGGTAAACTTGTACCTAATCCCTAGTAGGTACAATAAAAACTATAATATCTTGTCAATTTAAAAGAGATGAAATATACATTTTTGAGTCAATTTTTTTTTGATTAAATTCTCAAGAATGATTAATAATTATTAAAGAAAATACAATAATAACTATAAAAATGACCCTTTTTAATGAAACTTTGTAATTTTGTGTACAGCTATTAACATTCAACATTTTAGCCTACGATTGACGATATTGGTATAATGTTACTTGAAACAATTTGATTTATTATGTTAAAACATTGAATTACTGAATAATAGGAAACTCACGTATGTGTACGATAATTGTATCTGTCAGATGAAAATGGCTCGATAACCAAAATGTTATTAAATTACGAGTTTGTGATGTTGGGAATGACAGTATTAATGGATTATGTACTGGCTATGACCATAAACCGAATATCGATGTAATTAATTTCTCAGATTATGTTTAATATTGAACTTGCCGTTGCTGTATATACAAATTGAATAATTGCATTGCGCCCTAATGAAAGATAATACGTTTACTTTGTTTGATATTTTACAACGTCCATCTCCATCACAGCAACAATTTTTTTAAACATAAAAAAAAAATGTCGTTTATTTACAAAAATGGAATTCCTGGTTGACATATTATCGATAATGATTTAATTTTAAAACATAAATACTGTACATATTATATTATAATTAAATAATACAACTTGTATTATACGTATATTTGCATGAAAAAAAGGCTATGTACTCAATCAAATGATAAACATTTATAAGCAAAAGTTGTGAACCATTTTAATGGAAATTAGATACTTCCATTGGTTTGTCAATTCGATATACTCAAATTAATAACGTAGCAATATCACTATATTATATAGTGTATACTGTATATTATACATATCTTACATAAGAATACACTTGAGATCGCTGCACCGGACCGCAGTTGTACATGTCGACACGACACTATATTAGTTCTTCACAAAAATGTTTCATACACATTTCGCAACAAAGTACATCTAAAAAGGTATGTAAAGTCCAACGAATCCTTTATATATATCGCCAGTGCTGCAAGTTCCTCATGGGATCTGGGTCACTATATCATGAGCTACATTCTAAAGTCCACTGTGGTATACATTATACGTACAACAAAACCTAATATGTTCGACCGTTGTACAAAATATATATACCTTACCTATACTGCATTAATGACTCTGCCTCTAGTGTATTCCCAGCTGATAGCTGTATACGTGCTTTTTGTTTTGTTTGTTAATACCGTTTTAGCTTTATATACGTATACAGTCCCAGGGAACACACTAAGCCATAGTCGGTGCTAAAGGGAATTTTTCTCAAGATAGATATTAATATCGACTTACCAAGAATACAATCCATTTAATTTAATACGATCAAAATTTAAAACAAAAAAAATTACTATAATAAAATATATAATAATAATAAAAATAATAAAATACTATCGACTTTTTATTGGTTAATGTATATGAATTTTTAATTTAATTTTTAATTGGATATGCGTAATTTTTTCTAAGTTACAGTTTGCGGTCAATCATTTTGGTTATAACCGGATTTCCAAGATATCGGACGTGACGAACAAAAGTGAACTCACCTCTCAACTACTATAATATCATCTTATAATTTCACACACTGGACCGAACGTTAGGCAATAATATAATACTTAATAACTGTGAATAGATTGAAAAAATCGTTGTGCCTACTACATGTCTAATATATTATAATATATATATATGTTTATAAGTATATGCACGAGAATCAATCGACGAGAGTCAATTTCGGAAAACCACAAAACTATATTACCAATCGATTTCGTGAACACAAAGCATCATCTTTTGGCTATTATGTGAAACGACATGAATAATATAGATTAAAAAAAATATATATATATATTATTATTTTACCAACACTTAGCTAGGAAAAGAAGCAATTTTTTGAAAGGAATATCGGTTTCCTAAAACTCTTTCAGAGCATTTTCAATAAATAAAAATAATAACAATAAATAAGTAAAAAAAATAAAAAATATACGGGTAGGTAAATCACTATATTCGTAGTTTATATAGTTTATATGCATTTTACGCACCCCCGGGACATAGAGATATCCAATTTTTCGTTCGTTCTTGCATATATTTTAGTAAAATACAAAAATCGGTTTAGTCAAACATTATGTATGTGATGGTTTTATACAAAGTACTTATATAATAAACAAATATAGTTTTCTTTTGCTCATGAAATAAAATAAATACATTTTGTGTTAGTTGGTAATAATAAAACAAATATATAAAACACCATATACGCAATAAATTGTGGTAATCAGGAAATACAATATGTACGAGAACAATGCAAAAAAAGATACTCCTACTAGACATGACATTGAACTGAAAACAATCGAATTTAATTGATTACAAAATATATGACCCAACATGGAAAATACGAAACAATTAATTAATCGTGTAAAATGTTCATTTATTTATTGTTAAAGGTATTAGCAAAACGAGTTTTGATGAAAACCGATGAAGTTCGTAACAAATTTTGTAAATTATTAATCAAGTATTTGGTAACTGAAAACTGTTTAAAATCGACTAATTCAATTTATATTCCTAGTGTTAGACCTTACTTGCAATAATAGAATTAGGATAAAAGTTTCTGCTACTATAAATACGAAGAATAACTTATTTGTATTGCGCTTATTTAGTATTTAATTTCGTGATTAATGCGGAAACATTTTTTTTGCTAAATATCATAGAATATATGGGTTTTTTAAACAATTTATTAATAAAATTTTAATTTTATGAAAGTACAGTCGTTTTTATCGGAACAAATAAAACATTTTACGACTTGATTCTTAATAAATTGTTTAATATATCGATGAGGTAAAACAGTGTTTAAATTTTTCTTTATAACTGTTTTGAGTGCATTATACAATATATTATATTAAAACTTTACTATTTTATATAAATTCAATAAAAATTTTACTCTATTATAAATGTTTTATATACAAAAATATATTTTTATAAGCTTTTAAGTATTAATTTCATTCATTTTATTATTGAAATTAATCTACTAGAGAAGAAAAAACATTTTAATTTTTTAACATTTTGAATTCGACGTTTAAAATGTTACTCATTAAAAAAAAAATATTCGTTTTATTTTACTTGGAATTCTTTTATTAAATTATACTATTATAATTAATTGGTTGTCTACAAATTACTTACCAAGTCATATTTTCGGAAAAAAACTATTTTGGGAATAAAATTAAAATTAATTTTTTACACATCCACATTTTAGATTATTTTTTCAAAACATAAATATTAATTTAAAAAACAAAAACAAGTCATTGATCTTTGATATTCTCAAAACTGTTAAAACATACATATATTTTAAACAAATTATGATATATTTTTGTTTGGTTTGTGGAGACTACTCATTGCTTTTCAAAATATTTTAAAACGTTTAAAACCTTTCAATTTTAAATTTTCTCAAAATGTCAACATTTTCATAAAAAAAATTCTAAATCTTTTCTGTACTGAGAAAAAAATCTAGAAGGCTTATTGACTATTTTATAAGTTATATTATCAAGTATAAATACGTACAAAACCAAATAGCGTACCTATATTGAATCATATATTTTTCATCAACATAATATTAAATAAAATAATAATATTTATTATCTAGATATTAAATATATATATGTACGTATTGGGTAGGTTATTTTCATTTAAATTATATTTTTCGCGATGAAAATTCTAAAAATATTCCTAGCTTTCTTATAATGATAACAATAACAATAATCGTAATCGTTCTTACCGTAGTCACAGTGAAGATGCTAGCCAAGAGGCCAATATCTCTGGTCACGCGATCCTCGATATGTCTTCGCAGCTTCCCGCGCGACAAATATTTTGTGATAATGTGTGGTCGGAGATAATAATTATGGTCAGTAGACGATATTATAATATGGAAACAATCGGCGAAAAACGCACGTGAAGTGAATCTCAAGCGCTAGTCTGTCTCGGACGAGAAAAAAAAAATTTCAATAAATTCGGCTGAATCTGTGTTTTTCGGCGAGTGAGGCAAAAAAAAAAAAAAAAAAATCAAAACACCGATCGACGACGACGACAACGACGACTACGACGACCACTACGAAAGTGACGACAGACTTACGCGACCGAGCTGACTGAACTGATCGTCGAGCGTACCGTAGCGGTAATGCGCGAGGCGCTCGCGAGAGAGTACGACGGCGGCGGCGACGGCTACCGACAACAACGACGCGCACACAATCGCGGCGGCGGCGGCGTCGGGCAGATGGATACGGTCGGCGGGCGGTGCAGCGGCAGCAGCTGCCTCGCAACGACGACGACAACGGTGGTGGCGGCGGTTGAAGACGACGGCGCCGCCCTGGGCTCGTGTCGTCGTTACCAGTACACCGTCGAAGCTGTACGGAAAAAAACGCGCGTTCTCCGGAGGGGCCTCGTACGCCCGCCGCCCGTCAGTGTTGCCACGGCGGGAGCGCGTTGTCGTCGGCGGTCGTCGGCGGCCCTCGCCGTCCGTGATATAATACATTATTACGACTCTCCGGCGGCGCAGCATCCGGACCCCGCGAGATCGGTGGTCGAGGTCGGGCAAGGGGTAGGACCTTAAAGCGGCTAAGCCATCAAAACTCGCGAACCCCTCGAGAGAACCACTGCCACCCCTCATCGTCACTTTGCCAGCCGCGTAGTATACAGAGCCCTGCGCGCGACTCGCAATCCTTATCATTATGACATTATCATATTATTCTATACACATATATATTATGTGATTGTACGTGGCGGAACTTTGGAGTTTTGGCCCGGGAGCGACAATTTCAGACTCGAGCACTGGGCGAATGCACAATAAAAGTGATCGGAGTGAACAATTCGTTTGCTCTTTGATTCGTACTGAAATAGTAATGTTACATTGACATTTTTTTAACTTCGGAAAAACATAGATAGAATACAGTTTGATAGAAACTTCGTAGTGTGAACGATTTTAAATATATAAAATTATACATTATTTTTATTAAAATTAAAAATTGTATTTAATTGGAATACAAAACGACAACGACCAGAAAAAAAAAATCAATAACTAGTTATGATGTATATTTTTATACACAATATCAATAATGGGATCCCTCTAATGTATAAGTGTTTGCAACTTGGGTGCCGTTGCAGTACTCCCCTTTGATCCCTTCTATATTATACTTCCTATTATAGTTACGCCACTGCACAGATCATGATATATTATGTAATATGGCGGCGGCCGAATGCTGGCTGATGGTAGTCGATATTATTGCGTTATTATTGTTCCCATTATCTGGAATATCGCAGCGAATAACAATTTATTACGCACGTTCATACGATGTGTATATAGGTACGATATTATCCGAACGTCGTGACATCATATAACAATATTCCCAGCCCGTTTCGTATAATTCGTTTGCAGGTTAATTCTATATAGAGGTACTCTACTTACAAGGCATCCAAACGGCTATGTCTCCCTTGAATATTTGTATCTTGTGTGTATATTGATGTTGGGGGCGGAAAATCGGTGTGAAAATATCACATAGAACACTCGGTTTTGTCACACATTGGTGTTATAGTAATTAGTAAACGACATAGGTACTAACTAATTAAGGCGCATTTGAAATATAAACGTGTACTATATGAATACGTTAATACAGAGGTATATACTCGTATATATATATTATTAAATAATTAATATCGTATGATATTGTATATTATAATATCATGAGCTCGCCAATGGAAGACTTCACAGCAACGATACGTTTTATAAGGCTTATGGCACGCGTTACGCTATGTGCTTTGGTTTAATCGCGTTCGTCCGCCATCTATGCCGTCACGCCGCGCCGTTCAAAAGCAAAAAATTACCAATCAAACTTCTATACGACACGGATTCCGTACGACCGCAATCAATCGATTCCCCGCCCATAACCACCGGTCGCCGGTAATGTCCCAGCAAAATATTCCCATAAAACATGTACGAATGGGATTAGGTTAAGTCAAGTATATGTATATACCCACCGGTAAATATACTTGTAGCGATTTGAGGGGATTTTAATTTTCGATCAGATATTTCTGATCGGATTATTTTTTAAGTTTAGTTAAGTTCGGATTCAGATTATTTTTTAGCGTGGTTCAATGAAGTTCATAGCGAAATTTAGTTTAACCCCTATTGACAAGTTGATTTGACAGGTGAGTTGTTGAAAAACAGCGAAGGAATTTGTTTAAAGACGATATTGGTTTGTAAATCTAATCATTTATACCTATATAATATAATCTATAATAGTACTAAAAGGCGCTTGTAGAGTATAGTCTATTGATTATCTACATGAGCGTCTTTGTTAAAGTTGTATTTATTTAAAAGTTGTCAAATGAGATTTTTTGGAAATTCTGATTTGTTAAAATATTTTAGTTTGCGGGCATTTATTTGTAGAGCATATTATTTTATTTTTCTCCCTATACAAAAGTATAATATTATACATAAATGTTTTGAAAATTTATCAAATTCTGTTCCAATGTCGATAAAGTTCCGGTTTGATTGTTTCAAATTTTATTGCAGCCCAATTAGCAACTAATAAGTTAATTCACATTGACCAATTTAATTATTCAAATGTATAAAAGTTATATTATGTTGGGCTTCGACTCCAGTCTAAAAAGTTTTACAAAATATTTAGAAAACAAAAATGTATACATATAAACTAAGAAATCGAATGAACACATAATAATATAATATTCGCTATTCATATAAAATTACATGCAATTATTGAAATGTGTATCTCATTAGCATAAAATTGTACTTGAAAATGTTGTGAATGACTTACGAGAGAATAGCTTATTTTCATTGATTAAATCTAATTTGACGAAAATGTTGACACTTCGAATACTTATTCATATTAATTATGTGACGTTCCCAATTAAAAACGATAATTATGCGATAAACTATGAAATAAACCATAATAATTAAAAAAAAAACTTATTCGATAGATAATTATGGTAATTATTATTATTAGTTGTCCGTAATTTTTTGTAAACATATATATTTTTTTTAATAATAATTATTGTTATAACGTGGTTTGGTATTTTAGAACAATAGAAATGATTTATTATTCGATAGTGCATAAACTAAGCTGTGAATGTAATGAGTGTGAAAAATATATTCATCATATTATTCACCAATCATACTGGATTTCAACGAACGCGGTATTTATCCTTTGTCTTAAAAATATATGTGTATACATTTAATGCAAAGACGTTTTTTATTTAGCACTAACGAAAGGGTGAAGTGTTCAAGCTGGATCGATCATGGACTTCCGGAAGCTACGACCAGCCAACCAAAGTCAACGTACAGTAAATACAATGGGGTCTTCCGTTTTCAAATCGCTGGCAGATTATCTTGCGAATTCAAATCGAATTGTGGGTTTTTGTTTGACTCCATGATTGTCTTCGGCGCGGTTTTTGTTTTTGTTGATGGTATAATATATTGTAATATATGACATAACGGCATGTGTTCTAATAAATTATGTATAAAACTTAATCATTCAACTACCCTTCAAATTACTACGAACCAGATTACGATATGAAATTAACGAACGAAAAATGATAATAAACATACAAAAATAAACCGTATCTGTGTTCATATACATAGAAATGGGTCATATTATGATTATTTTTTACTTTACTCCACCGTTCTTAATATATGCTCCAATAATGAGTAATAATTATGACATTTAATGTGTAACGAGAAAAATCTAAAACAGCGTGTAACAAAAATCGATCGTTTCTTTTGTATTCGCTTTTACTGTATATTGTATATTATAAATATATATTAAATAATAAATTATTATTAAAAGCGATGAAAAAATAATATGAGTAAATAATATACTTAAAAGCAGGTACTCAATAAGATTGTGTATCGTTTTACAAGAACCCCATTTATAAAAATTAGAAACCTATTAATATTATGAAAAATATAAATATCGTTAACACGTATTTTGTGATTTTATTTATATACAGTATACACAAACTTAAATATATATAAATATATGTATATTAATGAGAAAATTGTTCTCATTTAAAACGGGGCTACGTCTAAAAGTGATTTTGTATAGGAATTTAATTTTTTGTATTGTCGGCATCATATATATATTATATATAATATAGCACCAAAGGAAAAAAACAATAATACTATATAATACGAGGTTATTGGTTTATAACCTTGCTACCGACGAATCATCAAATATAGGGACGGTAACCTTAATTAACTGAAAAACCATATACCTTTACCTAATATATATATATATAATATATAAAGGACACCGCACATACTTAACTGCACAACGTATTTGTCGGCAAATGGTATTTTGTCGGTGACCATAACACGAGAAACAATAATTATGAAGGAATCGCATCGAGAAAATAATTTATAATATAAAATTGTTGTACGGCGCGCCGTTTTCATTGTGTCGGGTGTCGGCGTATGTATCTCCACAAAGAAATCGTATTAAATCGCGATTTATTATTATTATGAGTTTTTTCTTCTAAACATTGACGTTTTATGGAATACAGGTTTCGGATCACCGCGCGTAATAATACGCCTCATATGGCTTATATATTATACATTTATTATATAGATACGCGCAATGTATGTGTTATAACTTATAATGTACACACATTTGCAGATTATTGTTTGCCTATAAATTGCACATACCTGGCTTGGACTGTTATCAATTTAATTTTTACTGTGCCGAGTATTATTTATTTTTTTTAACGGTCATACTTTTAAACCACTATTACTTTGATTACTACAACGCGTTGTTCGGGAAACCGTTATAACACACCACCCCGCTTTAGCGTACGAAAACTACGATAATAAAATGTAATATTATGGCTATTGGCTACTTAAGGGAAGCATTAAAAACGTTTATATTTTTATTGCGTTCACGGTTCGACAAATGCAAAATAGCCAAAACACCATATTAGTTTTAAAGTATTCTGGTTTAGGAATTTTCACGTAAAGTCATTGAAAATATAATTAACTGTTTTTTTTCTTCTTTTTGTGAGTGGAGAAACTATATTCTGTAACTCTATAATTGTAGGTTGCAAGTAATTTTTAATGATATTTTTTAACTAGTAATAAAATTAAACGTATCGTATAGTCATTGAATTTAATAAAGTTGACTTTTATTAATAATAATAGTCGTGAAGGAAAATACAATTGCAGTTTCACTGTGTACATAATATATTATAAAATAAACCTATAAAGATAATTCATTTTTAGTTCTAAGTGCTTCAAATTGTTTCAAATGTTTTCAAGAGGAATTTGATAACAATATATAAAATATATATTAATATATATTTATATTATTATCATAAATATTATCAGCTGGCACGATGATCAAGCTATTTTAACAACGAATGTTATTGTTCTTAACTTTTCTCATATTAACCTTTGTGTCATTTCTGGGATAAAATACCTTGAATCTATAAGGGTTTACTCATTGTATTAGTTAAAGGGGGTTAAAAGGGGTTGAGTTTTCGGTTGAGAAGATACATATTTACCGAAAATTAGATTGTACGCTGAACAACAATTCCTCTATATAAAAAGTTTGGTTAATGTGTCAATACGTTTTAATTTTAAATATTGTTTAGATTTTTCAAATTATTCATAGTATATAAATATAATATAATAAAACGCATTATATTTTATTATTATTCTTACTACATATTAACTATAGTTTCAATACTTGTGAATATTGGCCTAAAGTTTATAAATTATTATAGGTATAACATACTGGTAAAATTATAACATTTTTAAATTTTAAATAAATTAAATATTTTGTTTATGATATACCTACCTAGTTTAGTCATAATTAAATTAAACATTGATATTGTAGAAAACAATTGTTGCGTTATAATTAGTGATATTTTTCCTAAAATAATTTTCTTAAAAAAAGAAACTTTTTATAAATACAGAAACGCATTTTAATGACGAGTTTTTTGTAAAGGGTTTTTCTTTAGATCTACGTGCACAATGGCCATCTATTGTATTGTTAATTATTGTTTGTTTGACGGTGCCACACACAAACGTTCGTATCAGTGTATACTTAATCTTAATGGTACGAGTTTTTTATGTTGTTGTTTTTATTCATTCATTAAATATAAAAATATTCATTGAATACGTAATATATTTTATATTGGATGTGTATTCATTAATAATGAGTTGCGTTTGAAACGGAAAAAATCTCTAAAACATAAATCGGTTAAAAATTATACTTAAAGGAGTCGTGTCTACATATACATTTTACGTTTTATTTTAATGATTATTTGTAGTAACATTCGTTAGTGTGGTTCGGTGTAGAGAAATAGGTACACATTTCGAATTATTTTTCATTTGCTGAAGTATGAAAATTATGAATTTTCAAATGACGGCTATTATTAATTTCGGGCCGTCTCTGCTGAAATGCGCTCCCATCACTAAACCATCACCATTAAATATAGTTAACAATTTTTTAAAGCCGAAAATAACCAATACAAATAAGCGTATTGTGTACAAGTTTCGAGAATCGATAATTTAAAGTTTATTTAGCTACCACTATTATATTATAAATACAAATGTAATTATGTATACAGCTGTCAACTGTATAGACAATAGGCGTAAATAATATTATTGCAGGGTAAACAAATCGTTGCAAAATCGTACGATTTTTACAATTTTACAATTATACGCGCGTTCAACACTATATATATATATTATCATGGCAGAGTAAAATATCGTTCCTATATCGTCTTTCTATTTTTTTTCACAGCTACTTTAACCGATGACTTAGCATTATTTGACCACGGTACCTACCGTATATCACACATATTGTTATTTATTTTTAATGCAACAACGACCTCTGTAAGTCTTAAAAGCAGCAGACCAGATAAATTGTAATTTTTCACATTCACTATTTAGATATTAATATCATCGGTACTTATAGTTTAATATGATTTATTCATGTATATATATATTATATACTATATACATATTTTTCTCACACGGTTCTGTAATATGTAAAGGTCACCCGGATACGGGATAATAGAAATACCACCAATTATACGTTCATTTATATTATTTTTAAAACGACTATAATAAAAATGTGTAATTTGAAATTCGAATAGCCACGTAAGTACCTAATGTTCGTTTGTTCCTAGAACGTAAAACGAACCTCACGTACAACTCTTTATACAAAAATTGGTTGTTGAGGTTATTGTTTTGTTTTATTATTAAAATATAGAATGTATGCGTTTTATATTGAATGCGTAAAAAAAATCAAAAACTACTAGACATGCAGGGGACTTATTATACATACGGCATACGGCTAGGTACGGAGAAAAAAAAAATAAAAATAAAAACAAAATAATTTTTTGATAAAATCGCTTTAGAATTAAGACAACATACGAATAAGTATTGTTCAAAAAACATTATGATGTGAAAAATGTTATGCAATACTATATACCTAATATTTTACACATAAAAAAAAAGTAGCTTACATTAAATTTAAAAATAATCAAGCTGTTTACAATAAGCATGTTTTAAACATGTATTATATATACGGTGTGACTATAAACTTTTAGAAACTCTAACTTATAGTGTTGATCATAGAATATGATAACGTGTAAATTAATCTTAAATCGTTGTATGTTATCATAAAACGTGATTCCTTCTCTTCTATACACATTTAGGGTTTTGGAACTTTCTAGATATGCTTTCCGTACTTACACATATTACAATATATTATATTATATTTCTGTATTTCTATATCTATGTATACTTAATATACAACAATATGTAGAGATCAGAATTAATTTTCTTGTATATATTATGCACAGTATAAATGTATCTATATAACTAAATTGTTTGTTCGTATTTTTTGGAAAATAATTATCATTAGCATTTCGCAAATTAATTGATAATTAATACCTAATTATAATTATAAATAATTAATCTTGATTGATTTAAAAAAAACGCTAAAAAAAAGTTAAAAAAAACTACATTTTTACGAATTATTTACACTTAAGATTTGTATTATCTTTGATTTCTAATAATTTTATAAAACTATATGGTATAAAAAACATAATAATTTGGTAAAAAACAAGTCATAGAGTAGGTAATCACAATTAAATATTTATATTTTTCTCCCAATTATTTTTAAATTATTGAGAAATTTTTACTTTAAACTTTAAACCCATCGTAGTACATATACTAAATCTAATTTCTTATCAGAAATCTTTATTAAAATTGATGAACAGATCATTTTTTATTTTTCAAAAAATATTTTCAGATAAAAAATATAAATATTGTATTGTATAATATAAAAATATTATTTTCAAAATTTAAAACTTAAATATTAATTTGAATTTTTAAAAATATATATTATTGTAGATAACATAATGAGCATAAAATAAGCTGACACGCTAAAACTGTAGTTTTAACTGTGTTAAGTATTGTTTCAAGTATACAAAATTGTTTTAATCTCACTGAGTGTGATAATAATACGCACAATAAGTTAATATGAAAAGTATATAAGTATAACTCTTTTAAAATGTCTGGTTATTACGAAAAAATCAATTTCTATCATGCTCGAAGCAGGGAGTGTGCTTCAACACAATCAAAATTATACTATTTAATCAAAATGAGTACTTTCAAATGGAAATGAGAGAAATAAAAATAATATTATACTGTTCATAGTAAATTATTAAAAAAATGTGTAAGTTTAGATAAATGTATTGTTATTAAGTGAAGATTAAAAATTTAGAAAGTTCATTAAATTGTTTGTAAATATACAAAAATAACATGCAATAAGAATATGACCTGAATATATTATATCTTAGAATATTTTTTAATAAAAGTGTTACTTATTTACTATTGTAATCAGATAATTGAAAATATTATTAACATTGTACGGATAAAAAAACTCGATAAGACTAAATGAGTAAATCCTTTAAAATATTTATAATTTATAGGCAATTTCTTTATTTAACAAAATCTTCTTAACTTTTATATAGGTATTTAATTTTATATAATGCATTTTAAATTTTTAGCAAGAATGAATTATATTGCTTTTTGAGGATTTTATTTATTCTCGAAAACACTTTTTGAGGACCAATAAAAGTTTTTTAACATTTTAAAAGACACATCTCTATATTGACAAAACAATAGACATTGTCAACATTTTACTCATTTTAGGCATGCCTATTTTATAAATTGTGGAGTCGTTGATTGTTAAGAGATGTTTATTTCTTCAACCTTATCGATTTTAAACTATTTATTTCCTTTTATTTTTTTTAATGTATTTTATTAATTTCTATGATAACATTTTCAATTTAACCACTGGTGTTATGTATATTATAAATAAAATGTGTAAATAAAAAATTAACAATATAATTAATATTCTAATTTTAAACTATTTTTGAATTAATATTTTTATTGCTTTTACTGTACACGATTTGGTTCTAAATATTTAATAACAAAATGTAACATAATAATAATAGTTGTATTATAATATTATATGCAAAGATTTTGCTAAAAACTAGTTTAATAATTAGTATTAGTAATAGGAAAAAATATTACTAATATTATCATAAATAATTTTAAAATGTCCTTAGAAATATAGGCTAACATGCCGTCTTCACGTAGAAGTATTTTTATATACTCGTACATTGATTTAGAATTTTATTCAAATTTAAGACATCTATATCGGCCTTGTGATCTGTTTCAACGACTGAGACACTTTAAAAATACCATACAGCAAAGCGATATTTTTATAAAAATTATTATTAATAAAAAGTATATTTAACTAATTCTTTTAAATTGTGATTGCGGAAATTAATTAGTAAGAATAAGTCGCATTTATACGTTGTATTTTCTATTTCCATACACAAAAAATAATATAACGAAATTTATTTATTTTTACATAGAATAATATAAAACTAAGTTTAGATTTGTTTAATTCAAATTTCGATTACTATATGACTAGCATTATGGATCTTTCACGTAGAATTCACGGAGGATAATAAGAAATATGGCAAGAGAAAAAAATATGTGGACGTTTTAAATATTTATGAATCGTTTGATAAAACAAAATGAAACTGGCGACGACGAGTTTATAGATTGAATTCTATTTTTCTATACATTTTATAACAGGTCTGTGCAGTATAGTTTGTATGGGTAGTATAGGTACGTTCACGTTTCTATGTCAACTCTGGCGGGACTTGCGACTTTCGATATGTACGGAATCCAATTTTACAGCGTACAATATTTTATACACACACGCGCACGTTGTGAGACAGGTATACGCGGAGACAACGAACTTTATTATTGCACCGTGTCATGTGTTAAATACGTAATACGAGTACCGATTGGACGGCTGTGGAATGTTTTCACGAACAAACGGGAAATTCGGCCGGTAATGTGCGTCTTGTAGAATTACGATTTTCTTTTCCTGACAGTGCTCCCCGCAACCCTTTCTAACCCTAGCGATAACAAGACTTACCCCTGTTCCAAATCCGCACACGTGTATATAGTTTCTAGCTTGATGGTAATTGGTGTGAGCGGATTGTGACTTTTTAGTTTTTACAATTAAATCATGTGGTTTATATATATCTTTATGAAACACGTCTAAACTTATAATACAACAATTTATATTATACATAGAAATAAGTAATAACCGCTGCTGTCAAGAACAGTTCACCAGACCAATCTTAATAATAATAATAACCGTATCGAGAATAATTATATTTTATAAAATATATATATATAGAGTAGATGAATGAGTAGGGTAGGGTGATGTCGAAAGAGATTTTATTACTAACGAAAATCCTCAAAAATTCAACACTCGGGCGCCACTGTAACAACAGCAGTGGCGGTTGTGGTATAATATCGCGTGCGGTAGAATCAGTTGCAGCTGTTCCAGTTCATTATAATATACATAATATAAGTACCCTACTTATATCTTTGACGATAACCAGTGTGCGTGTCCGCGGACAATTTTCGCCGATCGCGTCTGATCACAATTAATTATTATATTGTATTATATAATGCTCATCAGGACAATGTTAATAAAATATTTGGTAACCACATGTGATATCGTGATATTATAATCCTATAACATACCATAAGTAAGTAAAATAATTATATGATATTACCGCCATAGCGATTGGCCGCCGCCTCCATCTCGTCTTTCCGCAAAACGATTGTACTCCGAAAGCGGAAATTCTAATACCATCGTCTGCGCAATATAATATAATAATACAATAAAATATTATACGTCTGTCTCTCACTTTTTCTTTTTCATTATCTCTTTTTTTCTTTCTCACACCTACATGTAAGATTATTATAGTATTTAATATACACTGCGCACGCGAATCGTTTATACTCGACCGCCACCGCTGTCGTTTTAATGTCGCTACTGTTCTCTCGCTCTTGTTCAATGTATATTACGCAATATATACTATAATTAATATTGTTTTACGACGGCGGCAATAGCATCGGAGTGTATGATCTCCAACAGTATACAATTACACGATTTACGTCATATAATAATTATTGTATTGTTATTTTACTATACGGGTAAACGCAGCAGCAGTTGTACGGCCATAATATAACGTATATATAGACACACTTGGCCGATATCGAGTGATAGAAGTACCTGCTTGTCTTCCTTTGGTATAGTGATCTATAAACATATTATGACGTATGCATCTTGATAGGTTACCTCAGAACTATAGGATTACCTAGGTACTGAAACTTTCTGTAGTGTATTAATAATTGGCAAATTTTATTATTATGGTACTTGAAAAGAGCCATTAATAAGTTTTATAATAATCTAATTCATTGATAACATGTATACATATTACCTATATAAATGCAAATTATGTACTATTGTTCTATATCTCATATGATTAAATGCTATATAATATTATAATATACTATATAAATACATAGTACATTGTTAAATTATGTTGTCAAAATAAAAACTAATTACAAAATTGAAAATCAACTTACACTGCAATTTTTTCTCCTTTGGTTAGCAAACACAAACAAACACACGCACACATATTCATATTTCTGATAAAACAAAACTACCTATTGTTTAGTTTAGTATTTATGATTTTATTAATATAAATTGATTATTAATACGTATTTTTAAATTTATGTAAACATTTATATTACTTGAATCATATTATGATGTAATACTTAATATGACAGGTAGACAAGAATCATAAAACAGTAATGATAGCGATATCTGATGACTTAGCATTGAATCATTACAATTTCAAATTAATTTTTAATCTATAAGCACCTACCTACTCGTATATAAAATCTATAATTTAAATTTGTATTTTATTTATTATTCTAAACGTATCTAAGAACACTTTAAAACGTTTTATTTAATGTAAAAAAAATAATTTTTAATAAATGAAACATAAAACTCTCTAGTTCTATGTAGGAATATAATAGAAGGTGTGATAATAGAAAAATGGGAATATAGTATAAGACGAGTATATCGATCATAGGTTAAACGTTGACAACACGCACATAGTATGTATGACGTTGCGCCGGAAAGCTTCTTAAAAGCTGCGATTACATAGATAGTGTTCTGTATGGTTTGATATACCTTTTTGCTCGATTTTCCTCCTACAGGTGCACATTAGCGACATTTTCTCAGTGACTTAATAATATCGATTATTATAAGTCATAATATCATACATTTTATTATATATATATATGCTTAAATGATATAAAAACTCGCAGATAAATAAAATATTTTATTCTGCCAATCACATATTCAGCATTGCTTTCAAATAATGCATTAAAAAGTATAATAATCTCATTTTGAAATTATTATATTATACTTTGTCTAACATTTTCGGTAATATACCACGCGTATAAGCGTACACGTAATTTTAAATGACTACACGTATACCTACATAGGTAAAAATATCTCTGACGATTTTTGGCCCGTTTGTATTTTCGTTTCTGGCACGTCTTCCGGTTCGTTCGACCGATATTATGTACGCACGCCCATCAGTGTTTTGCGTCACCGTAACGTGATATTGCCACTGTTCTGTATAAAATATATATGAAAAAAAAATAGCGGTGTTATCCATGACAGCCTTTATAGCTAAAGACGTGTTGCGGTAAAATACCATCTCGCGTAGATGCACTCTTTATAACAATATAATATTGTGCTAAAGGTAAGAACGTATAGTATACAACGCGAGACGCCTTTTGCGTTTTTATCAGCTGCCGGACGGTGATCACGACGCCTGGAAAATGCTAAGCCGTGGTTATGTGGGTAAAACAAATAACGAAAAACCTATAAATCGGTTAGTTTTTCCACCGTGAGCGCGGATGACATTATAACAATATGGAAAATAATATTAATAAATAAATCCTGTGTCGTAGAGTTTCATGATTTTCTTTCTAAAACTACGAGTCCATGCAAATTTATACGAACCGCACAGTATTAAACGCGAACAACGTTTACATCATACTATCGCACATTTAATATTTTGCAACGACACTACGAAACATCGTATACGGAGTGGCTGTACAATATATAATATTAGGTATATATTAATTATAGTATGCTTTGTACCTATAGAGGTATTCTTATTATGCTTGTAATGTCATCATTATGTACTTTGCCGGGCACGTTGCGAAGTCTTAACGGTTCGAATAACGCTCGCGCGACGGAGTCGTCCGCCCAGATATCGGAGTTAATCGATATACAACCATTCGCCCCCCCCCCCCCCCAAAAAAAAGCTGGCGTGGGGTGATTTGTGCGCATATATAATATATATATCATATATTTTATTCTATTATATATTACACACGAGGATACGAAGAATTCTTTGTACAAGGAAATTCTCAGAAAATTAATTCGTAATCAAGTGTACTTTACCGGGTTTTGTATGATTTTTGTACATCGCGTGTGCTGCAGCGTGCGTTCAAGCGCGCGCGCGCCAGCGCTCATGTGTACATGCGTATATTTTATTTTATATAAATTATTAATCGAAACGCTATTTGGACGAACCACTGACGTCGATACACCATGTATACATTAGTGTTTTGTGGTTTATCTGCACTCTCGTTGTGTCTATGATTCGCATGTAAATATATATATATATATATATATATATGTATATGTATATTGCATGTACGAGTATGTATATATGATGCGTGTATAGTTGACACCCGCAATGACGCGTAGGTATATAATATTATTTATAAATCATACGTATGTATAGATAATAGGCCTATAGGCGGTGTGGATTTATACGCTGTATATTATTATTATTATACATTATTATTTAAAAACACATGTCTGGTTATGTTTTGCGTTTCTACATAAATAAATATCTAAATTATATTGCTACGTTTCGTTTGGGTGAAAAGGGAAAAAAATTATATTTTTCACCAATATTATAAGAATATTTTCAATTATTATTATTTATGTCATAAATTGTACTCGTAATAACACGTCATCGCCGTATATTCATTTTTCATATTATAATACCTATAGTAAACTGTGTTTGATTAGAAATTATTCGACAGTCACACATGAAGGATATATTATTAGGTATCCTGTGTCTCGTGGCATAACGTAAATATTAATAAAACCAAAAACACAATACTCAATCTTAATTTTGCCAAGTTTATTAAAATTCTAGGAAAACTTTTAGTATTTTTAGACTTAACAATTTGGTATGCGTTTGAAATTTCTCGTGAAATTATGTATGTACAATGCGTAGTTATATAACGGGTAAAGGATGAATCCAACAAATAATAATAACAATAATGAGAGCAATAAACTAAAATATCTGTTTAAAAAAGTATTTAATTTCTGAGATATTTAAATATAGAATAATAATTATTATGTGTTCCACGAACACTAGTTTTAACTTTATAAATTATAACACCTTGAATAATAAATAAAATAAAATATGGAATTATTAGCTCAATTTGATCGGATAATTTATCGGTAACGCAAATAATAGAATAACATGCCAAAATAAAAGCAAAATTATTTTTGAATAGTTCGGGTTTACAAGTACAACTTATCGTATAGAAAAATGTCATTATAATATAATATAGTGTAGAAACAACATTTCTAAAGTGCGCAATAATGTCGTTTTATATATCGATGTGTTTTGGTCATTTGTCATTTATTTATTAATTTATTATTTTTCACCTCAATGTATTATATTTCAAGTACAAACAGTGAGTACTTTGCATATATGAATAAGATTGCTAGGCATGATAAAAAAAAAAAAAAAAAAACCATAAATAAATAAAAAAATAATGACTGTGCATATATTATAACAAAGCTTATATTACAATGCAGACTAAAGAAATATCTAGTCGTTATATAGTGTATATCTAACATTATTAATATTTTTTTTTTTTGTTATCAGTTTAGTCAGGTAATAAAGAGGTCGACGCCTCAAGAGTTTTAATAGTTTTATACGTATAACCAATGAAGATATTTTTAATATTTAATACTCTATATTTTTTTTAAGTGTTCTGTTGTTGCATCATTTTAGTTAATTTCTATTATTTCTAAGTAATAATGTACTATAACTATTCAACCGTGTGTTAATGTTTAATAATTTCAAATATAATCACTATATTAACTGTTTCAATCGTTTGCGTTCGTGCAGATATGAACTATAATACATGCGTTATTTCTCCAGGCGCCTACCTGTTTACACGATAGCTTTGCGATCGATTGTCTATTGCAGTTTACAATAATTAAATATTATATTTTGTGTTTGAATGCCAATAATTCGTCACGCAATCACAGATGGGGCGCCAGCAAAACAATACGACCACCTGATCAAATGTCTTGGATCCGTTCGTCGAGTTTTCATCATGCAGTGTGTACTCGTACTTACATGAAGGCGTTTAGGTAAATTCAATTATGGTTTTCACGCAAAACGCTGCTCCGAAGCACTTAAAACACTGCAACGTGCGGCGCTCAATTGATACGCATGGACCGAGAACAATGTCTGATCAATATACAATGAATGCTCAATAAACAATTTATCATTTACAAAACATTTTCACGTATACATATGGCGTATTATACGCGAAACAATGGAATGGAAGAGTATACACAGATGTCATGTGCGATGAATTGATTCGCATTTGGACTATTGTATAATGCATAATATAATATAATAAATATATATATATATATATATATTATATGTATTGACAGCATAAATTCTGTCTAATGTGTTGGCAATATACTGTGCGCCGTGATAAGGAATTCAGCAACACTAAAATGTGTATCGAGGAATGGTTTTTGTGAAAATCAGTCTTAAATATCAACTCGATTGAGGATGTGACAAAGTATTACGCGATCAACGTAAATGCACAAGAAATGACATTATAATATTTAAACGCGTAATACAGGTCGTGACAGATCCGGATATGCTGTCGTCGTGCTCGGTCCAATCGATAAAATTTCAATTTCTCATAGATATTGGTACTTGTATACACACTTAGATACATAATAACATTTCAAAACATTTTTACTTTTTTTTTGCAGATGTGAAAATTGTTTTTAAAATTCTAATTGAATTTAAACTTGGTAATTTTATTATTTATTATTTAATGTGAATTCAATAAAATCATAAGTCATAATATTATAAGTGCATATGTATTGGCATTTTAAATGTTATTTAATATATAAGTTATGACTTGTTTCCGGTGTTTTTTTTTTACCTTAAATAAAAAAAAAAACACGTTAAATCATTTACATACAAAACATCTATAATATACAAATTATAGAAATTTTAGATGTCGTTAAATTTTATCAGGAATTTCTTGCAAACAATCATCATTCGGATGTTTCAATTAAGTTTTTGAAAAAGTTCACTACCTAACACAGTAAATTGGGATTTTTGTAGTAAAAAATGATTTCCAAAAGATTTACTCGTAACAATAAAATATTATTCCAAATTGTTTTATGAAACAAAGATTTCATTTAAATGCAATATTATTAAACCCTTTTAATAACAAATATATAAGCTTAAAATTTAAATATACCTACACTTAAATTCAAGATTTACCAGGTTATAATTATTAAATATTGATTGCTGTTATACAACTTTTAGATTTAAAATACGATTTTATATACGTATGTCAGTAACTTTTCATTTTTTACTATAGGTACTGTATTTTATGGATTTACTTAATTACCTAAGTTCAATATGTATTATGGTACTTAGACTTTTAAGTTTTCTACCTTCTAGAAAGTATTTATATGTTTAAAATACGGTACAAAATTAGTACTTTGTTATTATTTTATAGATTTCCGGGTAAACCATTTCTTTTCAATTATAAATTACGAGTATTATTATAATATACACAGTTGAGACTCTAGACTAATAAAAGTTAATTTGTTCATATCGCGAGCGCAAAGTCTATCACATTTGTGTATAAAAAATAAAAAAAAACATTAATTACTAAAATAATTTTAAGGAAATATTATATAATTAAGACAAATTGTTTCTTTGGTACGTTTTTTTTTTTTAATTGGATTGAACATTTTTGTTCGAAAGTGTAGCGGGTCAAAAGGTCTGTACGGTTTCCGATTCACATAATAAAAATAAAAATAAAACAAATAAAACAGAAATAAATAAATAACTTTGGTCTAGAGTATACCCGGCGCAACTAGAATAATATATTTTTTATTTCTGAGTGCACTTTTTGGTTATTTGACAGATTTTTGTCTTTTACAGGTTTAGAACGTGTGTAAAGGTTTTTATGTTAATTATATATTTATTTTTTTTGAGAGAGAGAGAGAAGAAGATCAATACAATGGAAAATAATCATAAGAGTTTCGATGGCCTTTAAAAAAAAAAAAAATAATAAATAAAATGAAAACACGTACTTTTTATTATATTCCAACGTGAATAAATATCATACTCAAATTAAAAATATATTGTATATGTGAGTATGTCAATTATTCTCAAATCTAAATTTTTTCAAATTATTTATAAAAACATAATTTATATACATTGATTTTACTTTGAGGTTGAAACATGTTGAAAAAATTCAGTTTTACCAATAAGTAACCATAATAATGTTAGACTATCGTTATTAGATTAAAAAAAAGATTTTTTTTATAAATTTTCTTTACTTTAAATGTATGATATACATCATTATTTTACAGTGCGTTGTATTTGGTATACATACTTCCATTTGCATTATTAAATCAAAAAATTTTAATCAAATTTTAAAATGTTATTATTTATTTATTGTATGATATTTTGAGTGTAGCATGTGTAACTATGTAAGTAATAATAAACTGTAAATAAATAAATAATCTAAAATAATATAATGCTTTAGAATTAGGTATACACATAAAAATGTTACATTGCTATTTTTCGTTTATGATGGTTTATTTTTCATTTTTTTTTTTTCTATACATCAAAAAAGAAAAGCTTATATAAGTACGATTAAAATAATACCAGTATTTGAAGTTGACGTGTCACTGGTTTTTGTTTATGTCTCGTTCACATTATGATTATGTGTGATTGATAAATTGATATGGAACAGCCTCCTTCGCAGTCCACGGGTGAGGAATACTCATGATAAAATACGCTTACTACACGTGTGACCCTTCTTCAAAGGATTTTTTTTTTATACTCAGCTATTTTTAGATAGTATACATTTAAAGTGGTGTTTATTAGTTATTTTTTGCATATATACGTATACTATATTATGTTTTTTCTTATAGTATTAAAAAATGCGACCGAAGGATTAAATGAAATTTTAATTGCTCAGAAAAATATTAAATAGGTTTTATATGTGTAGTAATAAAACCGTCTGACGAAATCTGATGAAAAAGCTTATGTTATATATAAAGGAACACGCTATGCCTGTCTGTCACGTCATGAAGCGAGCGATCATCTGATGGATTGTAGTTTTTCAGGTAATGTTTTAAGTTTTATTTTCTCACTCAATGGTTTAAAAAACTCATAAAACACAGGTATAGTTTTATATTTTTTTACATGACATTGTCGGGGGCGCTGCAAAGAGGTCAGTTATGAATATTAATAACATTATATTTTACAATATACATATAATATAATGTATATTAAATATTATGAATTTTTTTTGTACATATTATATTTGTTGTGTTAAAATTACTATACATTGTGCACTTTTATCAGATTTAATTTTAATATTATTGGCTTCTATAAAACGTATATACGTTCCTGTAAAATAGTTACCTATACTAAATTCATTATTGTTTATACAGTGTTATACTTATGAATACGTGGGTACTTTATTTTATAAAATCGGTCAGCACGCGACGGTGCTGTTTTTATTTTTAAAATGTTTTATAATAAAAAAATAAATAAATAAAAAAGCCCACCCCTTAACCTGTGTAAACATATAATTAGTGTCGTTCAAATTTTGTTTTCGGTAGACATTTTTATTTTTATTTTTAGATCTCTGTCGAAGATTAGGCACCTATATTGATTTTACGTCAGTTATTTTATATTATAATATAATAATATTTGACTCAGTGAACGCTAATAAATAATAATAAAAGAAACAACAACGACGAAGTTGAAACCATATACTTCTGAAAAGGATCTGATACCTATCCTACTTATAATAGTCGACTGAGATAAGTATGTGTCGGACAGATTTTCGGTGTACCCTAATAATAATTTTGCTACAGGTCATCGAGATTAATTTGGTCATGAAAATAAAGCACAAACATATGGTTTTACACTGAACGCATCAACTCGATCGGGCGCATGTTTGACGAAGAAAAGATGCCATGCCGCAAACAATATAATGGGTATAGGTCGAATGCGATATAATATAATACAATATAATAATATATTACAGCAATAACTGTGTAATATGAGGTTTAAACGTTTCACGTGTGTGCCATTAGACTCGCCGTAACATCGATACGATTTTCAAATGAAATGGTTTAATTCTCGTCATATTGTATTACATGTTCTCGAAAACCGTTGCACGTCTAACAATGTAGGGAGAGGGCGAATTGGTGGCGTATTCGATTTGTTAAGTCCGCGACAGTCCAGTTTTATATACCAATACAATATACACATAATAATAATTTGTAAACCTACGGGTACCACCCGAAAATCTCGCCTTGATCAACCGACATCGAATAATGACACCGCGTATGTTATAATATAATATAATAAAGCAAGCGTCTCAAGGTTGATTAGACATGGTGTACCCGGTGTTTTGAAGCATGAAGGCGGGCGAACACAGACGAGATAGTGGAGACCACAGAGTCAAAAAAAAATAATAATAATAATAATAATAATAATAATGATAATAACGAAAACGTATAAATAAGTATAGGTATTATTGTATAATATGTATTAACGGTTCGAGTATGTAAGACGAAAAAAAATACAAATTTTCTCGATCTCTGTTACAGTTTTGTCGTCTCGCCGCTAACACACATAATAATAATACTATTGATGGATGTAAATGCGTAGTAAGCAATATTCTAGCTGAAAATTTATACTGCCGGTCCCCAATGAGTATACATATACTTCATATATTTATATATATAATATAAATAATATAATGACGGAACGTAAAATATTACATCGAGGACTGAGACGATAAATAAAAACCATTTGTTTTACGATCGGCGGTGCGCCGTCATAGCACATCACAATCGAACTGACTGGACGCGTCCAGATAATAATGTGATACGATACGATGTGATATTCTTTTATTCCTACACAAATCTCATACATAAAGTCGTGCGTCGTAAACCCATAATATAATATAATGTGGAATCCATAACACACGACGCGCGAATCCCCAACGATAATAATAAAGACGATGATATGCGCGTACGCTCGCAAGAAATATAATATATATATATATATATATATATTTGATGTATGCGCGTATTATCATAACACATAACATACACGCTATACATTACGTGGTATATATTATATTGCGCACGAAGAGTATTATATACCTACCTAATATGTTGGGACGCCATTATCTAGTGCTGGGAATAAAAATAAATCACAAAATAATTGTAATTTCTTAATTTTACTGCACATTCTAGTTGCGCGTACAATAATCAATATCACTTGCATTCTCTTTCCACCAATCGTTATATAACAAAAAAAAACACATTCCGATCATTCCATATTATACGTATAGGTGTACATTAAAAAATTCATCAACACTAAACAAATCTTTTATTTATTTTAACAATTTTATTATATTATTCTATTACAACTCCGATTACATTACAAACAGAAATTTCAAAAAAAAAAAAAAACCCTCACGTACTTATAGATATAAACATAAAAGGCATTTTGGACATTCTTTTTGAGAATCTTATAAGATCGTCTGTATCGACTGTATAGTGTAAATGTGTTATAATATTATGTTTCAACGTCATATCATACGACGGTGCTCACGACAAGCGCGAAATTAACGATGACGGTTCATATTCATATATAATATACTATACATTAAAATACGAACGTTCACGTAGGTATACTCAAATTACTCGTACTCGATACGGACGGGTGTAATAACGTTACACTTTTATTATTATTATTATTATTATGTACAGACGGGTATGAAGCGTGTGCATTTCACAGATACCCGCTGCATTATATTATTATTATTATTACTTACATGTGACGTGTCAGAACCCGTGGCGAGACCAATTTTGAAATAAAGCGAAAATATCATGTTTTACGGATGGATTAAATATTAATTGATTTCGACTACTCGAACTTATTAAATGCGATGAACTATCAGCTACGTTTAACGTCACATTAACGCGTTCCACTAATTATTGTAGAAAGGAAAGCGTCCTGGTTTTTGGGTTTTTTTCAAGAATCGAGAAAAGAAACGATCAAGCTCATCAAAATAGTCGTAGTTAGAAGCACGCTGCCTACAGCTGGCGTGTACACAGATGAAATCCGATTTTTTTTTTTTTTTTGTGTTTTTACGCGAGAGCTTACTCCTCAAAGAGTATAGACCACGGAATGATAAATAATAATAATAAAAAAAACAGAAATATATATAAATATAAGAAGCCTTATTCAAAATAACGGCCGTACAAGATGATTCCCCGTGCACATGCTACTCATTATAATATATAATATCATTAAAGGAGTGCGCCTCCAGGGGCTCGTATAACGCCAAACACGCATTTATATTACTATGCACTGCCGTGGCAATGACAACCGACGACTACGACTACGACTTCCGAGTATTAATCACTTAAGACATATTATAACGGCCATCGCTAACGATCGTCGGGTATAAGACGTGGCTATTAAGTTATTGTTAAAGGGGTCCCGTGCCAGAAAAATGTCCTTTATTTTTATTTGGTTTTAAACATTTATCTGTACACGCAGCACACTCGCTACTACAGCATAAACCGAACGCATTCATCACGCACACGGCAATGTCTACGTTTATTTTTATTTTTTTTTTTTCATATAAATTATACGATCATATTGTACGCTCTGTCTCTGGATAACTTTGTGTGAGTCTTGAAATAAGTTCGGGATCCGGAAATTTTTCAGCAGCCCTAGGTCGTAAACTCGTATTTAATGTATTTCACCAATTTATATTCTATACGTATAAAGTGTGTGTATATGAGTGCCGTTATTATTATTATTATTATTATTGTTTGTGATTATCGTCTACCGATTATTATCGATTTATTAAGTGATAAATATCAAGCGAGGGCTGATGATATTAGATTCTTATTTAGAAAGCGAAAACCCGTACGCAGCTGAGCACATTAAACAAAATGTCTATTATACCGAATAATAATTTTCAAATATTGCTGTGTTCTAATACAGTTCCGTGCGCGCATAAATAATATACCTATTGTATCTAACGTACCTATTATTGTCGTATAATACACTTATCGATAATATTGTAAACTTTTATCGAGATTATGGAACATTATTATTTTTTTTCTCGCAAATAAAATATTAAGTGAAAAATATAATCTTTGTAGAGAGAGGCTTGAGACGTGAACGTTTCGTTTTACTAGTCCACAAGTATATACGTATATATGTATTATATAGGTATACATTTATTTTTTATCATTTCAAAGCTGGTATTTTCTGATCGTTATCCTTGACTATTAACAGAGATTGTATAATATATATATATACGAGAATATATTGAGCATCGACATGAAAATGAATCTATGTAACTGTAAAACGTTACCAGAAAACAATGGACAATGCATTCATCCTTTGGAGCGCCTATAATATCATAAACGGAAGTATATTATTATTATTATTATATCTTTATGCGATTTTCAATAAATAAAACGGGTTTTTTCTTTTAATTTTTGAAAAATAGAATATAAACGAACATTTCGGTAGAACATTATTTGAAAATATTCTAATTTATCTGACGTTTTGTTTACGATATACGCTTCCATATTATCGTACTGGACGAGGTTTATGTTGCCCGAGAAGAATTTAATAAAACGTTTACAGAATTAAGCTATTTTTCATGTAGACGATACTATTATATATATTTTATACAAATATATAATTTTATTTATACGCGTATTTCCGCGTAGATAGAATTAAAAAAAAAGATGTTCAAATGAGGAAAAAGTCCCATATAGTTTATATGAATTACCTAACTATTAAATTAAATCGCCAATCGTCACATGTCATACGTATTACGGTATATTACGCTATTTTCATATATGTTTATTTAATATTTATACATTATTTTCTCTGTTCAAAGGACAATTTTGCACCTCACTGATTTTGATTGGCACTTTATTTGCTTAGACTAAATTTGTTTTTTTTTCTTTTCAGTAGATAATTCTGGTTCAATAGCAGAATGAATTCAACTGTTTAAACGGTTATCTGTGAACCTTATTTTTGCACACTGATATTTCTTTCCTGAATACCTATTTAGTATTCCATTTTCGAAGTGTACCTATTTATGATTTTTTATGTATATTTTTATTTTTAATATATTTGTACAATATTTTTAAAAGACACATACAACGAGGATTTTATAATATAATACCAAAATATGTATCACGCTATACCAAATACAAATACTTTCACTGTATTGATTCTATATGGTTATATAGTCGGATAATCTTATTAGATTCCAAGCACCACATTTATAGTACGAATATGCATATATTACGAAATATACATAATATAAATACGTACACGTACTTATTTATTTTACATTATGACACAGCGAACAACGATTGAGATTCAAAATCATCGTACCCAAAATACTGTTTTATATTATTACGAAATCCGAGATCAAAATATGTATCTAACATTCGTCCTTACTCGATCGAAATTCCTATCCGTATTTTCAGAGAAACCGTTTTTCGACGCATTTAAGTAAACTTATGGTACGAGAGCAATTTTATTTTATTATATTCACTAAATGTGTTTAAATGGTTTTTTTTTATAAACTATCGAATGTATCTGTGTAATACATACATAATATTTATTAATATATATTGTACGATAAATTATGTACGTAGTATATAATACAAAAAGAACAATGCAAAAAGATGCTGAATAAATAGTAAAATATTATACTATCATTGGTTTTGGTAAAATCATGTTTTAAAACGAGTAATACACAATTTTATTTGCATCACACAGAGTATCATATAAATAGGCTTTTCAATCCACGGCGTTGGTTTATGAAAACTTAATTATTCCCCGTTTTATGGAAGATATTATACTTGAAACTATAATTTTGGGCATAACCAGCTGTTTCAAAAACACTTGCTGCAGCCTCTTTAGCTCTCGTCGTAGCGTGAATTATGTTCTTTAAAAAACCACTAATTTACTTTTTTAATAAATTTGCATGTCGTATTTTTTCTGCGTGTTCAGCCTATCACCAATTGTTATTTATACACATATACAATCATATTGTGTGTGTGTGTGTGTGTGTGTATGATTAAATAATTTAATAGTTAGCCTAGTGAACATTATATTTTAGTTTATGACTCTTAGATTTATTTAATTACGATTTTATAGCGTGCACTGTTTTTGATTTGTTGAGTTTAAAACCTGCAGAAATATAATACACGCGCTACGGAATATTATTATTATATCATACTGTTTTATTAAATTTGCAATTTGAGAAACGAGCTGCAGTGTTTTTCTGCGTCGAACCGAAACGAATTTAGCGCGTTAGGAAGAAAAAATAAAATCGGTTTTATGTACACTACGTTCCGGACTGCATGCTGCACCTCTACCGTTTATGATTCATTTATTTTATGTCCACGAAAACGGATATACATAATATACACCGATGCATTTTGACTTCCGGGGATTTAAAATGGATACCCATTTGAGGGGATTATCTAAGATCCGATCGGTTTTGACGACAGAGAATCTTTCAAACTGAGAAAACATTCGTCCATTGAGCTGTATATAATACATAATATATATACACAAATAAATAGAGAGAGAGAAATAATAGAATAAAATTGGGTGTTCATTTGCGAAAATATAAAATAAAATTACATTTGACCCAAATCCGACGATTTCGTTGCCTATATAGGATTATATATTATGTTTCCGTGGACATGTATTATAGTCGTTATAGTCGTCGGAGTTTATAGTAGTTGTATAGTATATAATTTTTTTTTTACTATTACAGTTTCATGACCGCACACATGTATTTGTATACAATATATATATATTATATATAATACATTATATGGTATATAATCAGAGAATTCAGAAATTCTATTGATGTACATACATAATATAATATAATAAAAAAACCATTATATAATATATTTGTGAAAAATATTTGCTAGGATCTTTTTAGAAGTTTCGTTTTATGTTTGGTTTATTTTTACAACCGATTTTTGATAAATGGACAAAAAAAAAGACCTTTAATAAACTGCGACCTTTTTTTTATTTCCTACACTCTCTCAAAAATGCTAAGTATTTTAGACATATAATACAATTTACACGTACACATGTCAGCGATTTAATATACCTGCTATAATACATCAGTTATACTTAATATACTTTTTACTATGAAAAAAAAACTATTATTCTATTATAAATTATAATTGATAAATGCATACAATATACGCTCGCAGCGGTATTTCCTCTTAAATAATTAAATGTTTGCTATAATTAAAGTAACGGGATTTCAGTTGAAATATTTAAACATTAACATATTTTAGTATTATTCTATCAAATACGTAATACATACTTATACACATATATTATATTATATGTATTTCGAATTAAATAGAAAGCGTAATAATAAATATAATTACAGTGCTATATGCGGTCGTATATTTATTTCCGAACCACTGTGGTTTCTGATTACTAATAAGTGACATTCAGATATACATAATATCTATAATATTATATATTTTATACATAGTTTTTGCGGAACAAAAATCAGTAAAATAACAATGTACCTTTGATATGCGAATACGTGCGGTATCTTGGATATGAATAAAATATTAGTGCGTTTAGTAATAAAAATTATTAGAATCAATTCCATTAAAAAACGGTTTCGTCGATATCATTAAAGCTTAAAAGCAATGTTGGTTATCTGCAAGACATGTATTATATTTTTTTTCTTCACGATAATGTTATCAGAGTTTATTTTACTTTATGAAGCCGAATTTCACGTCGTTATATAAAAATCCAAAGTTTATTTTATAATTGTTTTATTATTATTGCTATATTTTTTTGAACTATATATGTGTATTGTGTAAAGAAAACTATACTAACATTTGGAAAGGAACAAGTGCAGCTTTCAAGAACAGTTTATTATATTGCGTCGATCTTTTATTTTTTGTGTGTTATGTCCATCTCCAGAAATAAAAGAAATGGTATGAAAACCAAAAAAGTTATCAAACCCTCTGGCGGATGAGTTTAAATGTAATACAAGCGAATCGCGTACTTTTTTACTGTGTGTAATGACTGCAGTACCGTTCGATTTTATTTTCTTAAGAATACGAATTCGAATACATTTATTTTGTAGAATAACAGCTATTTATTCTTTTTTTTTTCAAATTATCTTATCGTTGTCGTTTATAAAAACATTATAAAATCAACATGATCAATTATTAGAAAACATAATGTTAATAATTAATATTATATAAAATGGGTTTAATTTTGTTTTTTTTTTTTTTTTAGCATTTGCTGGTTCGGTTTTTGCTCGACTCATTAAAAAAAAAAAAAAAAAATTATCCAATTTATTTTCTATAAAATATTATTTAGGTACTATACAATATTATGGCTATGACAAGTCGTTCTGTAATTTTTTTTTTTATAAGATTCGTTTTATTATCGAATGAAATGCATCGCGACGTATACAACAATAATTATATATTATATTATTACGATTCTCAAATCGCACTCCCTTTTCTCGTCTAATGTAGTTTTCCACCCCCTATCCACCAGGCGCAGACATCATGCGCGTTCACAAACGCGTCAAATTATGTCCACAGGTACACATTGGCTAGATTAGGTTCGGAAATGTAATTCCCCTCGTTCAACTACACACACACACGAGCACGAACATGCACTCGTCCCTTAGAGACAATAATAATAGTAGTAGTAGTAGTAGTAGTAATAATAATAATAAACAAAGCCTTGTTAAGTTTTTTATTATTTTTTTTAAAAAATATTATTCCGTATAATTACGTTCGAAAATGAAATCTAGACGTCGAAACGGGTCTGGAGGTCGTAATTTTACGTGCGACGGTCCCGACGATAAAGGTACAGTCGTGAACGTGCGAGTGAGTGCATGTACGTGTGTGTGAGCGCGCGCGACGGGGTCGCATTCGGCCAGGTGTAAAACTACCAAACAAGGCCTTTTATTATTAAGGCTTATACATTTTTCTTTTCCTTTTTTTTTCCATCTATTTATTATCATTTTTTTTTTTCGCATTGTTCGGGTTCAGGTGTTCTGGTCGCGTCGTACGTAGTAAAACCACCGCCGCTGCGCCGTGGCATAACGTGAGCCGCCGTGACGGCAGCGTCGGCAGTCCATTGAATCTTCATACCATACTATACTACGTACGGGGACTGCCGGAGGGCCCTCCCACTTCCCGCATAAATCGCCTCTGGCCAGCGAAATAAAAGGCACGCACATAATCGTAATGTATTTGCTCCGTTCATTGTGTGCACGTCTCACGGTGTTAGTCTCGAAATGAAATGTTGTATGAAATGTGATTTCGTCCCCAAAACGAAAAATCAAAATCCCATTGTTGGACCCGCTCGTCAGTATGGGGTATTATGCTTGTGTGCACGGTCTATTATATTATTTATAAACGTATACAACGCGCGTTGACACGTCGTCGCCCGGTGTCTTACAATCAATAAAGTGTAATCTTTGTGGAATCGACAATTTCTTCTATTTTTCTCACTCTCTCTCTATTATCCTTTTTGTGACCTATCCAACAACATTTATATTCAACAGAGCCCATAAACCCTTTTTTTTTCATTTTCTTTTTTCGTTTCGGACGCGTTACCGCGATAATTGTGTACAACTGTGCCTACCTACGAGCAATATATTATTATTATACAAAAGCGCGCTCGCGCACACACACGTTCACATCATTGTATACATGATGTTATACGGTAATAAATAATATTGACTGTGTTTCTTAAGATGTAGTGCGTTTTTTACAGAACCATATTATATATTTACGGTTTGTGTATAGGGTTTGACGAAATAAAAGAAATATGTATCTAATCACAAACTCGTGTACGACAAATGTATTATATTATTTACGTCTCGAATTTTAAGTGACAAAGAGAGAATAACGAGTTGAAAAATAAATAAATAAATTACATCGTGGAGAATTGTGTTTGTTTTATTTCTCTACCGCAGACTAATAAACTCTAATTGATTGGTTGTCATTTATCATTTAAAATTTGAATAACTAAAGAAGGGGAAGCATTATAGTAATTTTGATTCCAAATGAACTCTTGTCTCTTGTTATGGCTGTTTCGATTTACTAATAATAAGAGAGCACCCTGTCTCTGTGCAAATACTATGATTTGGAGGGTAGATTTAAAAGTAACAAACTTCGTTCCTAATTATTTCGCGTTATTAAATTATTTATTTCATTTGTAGAGTATTTGCAAAAGATAACAAAGTAATAAATCATACCAAAATTGTGGTGAATATTAATTATTATCGTGAATCATGCTTATATAGTTACGTCACATTCAAAACTATACATTTTAAAATCGAATTTAAATGCATTAGAATAAAAAATAATTGCTACCAATTAAAGTAAAAATATTTATATAACTTTCATAAACTAAATTTATTTGGTGTATAATATAATATTAATGATGCCTTTCATCTGAATAAAATAATAAATATGTACTTTAATTTCAAATTTTAGGGAAAACATAAAAGCTATTGGATTGGTTTGTAGAAAATATATTTTTAAACTGAAAAATTTTTATTATTTAATTGTTTATAATTTATATTCTCACTAAATATATATCATGTTTTTTTTTTTTTTTTTTAATGTAAATGGTTTATTTTATAAGCCGTATAGGTAATATATTAAATTAAGTAAGTTCTATATTAGTATGTAAATGTGAAATTGAACTTTCAAATGATCAGTGAAATATTATATTTGTAAAAACATTTTTATCGACAGTTATAATAGATGAATTGTTGATGAGTAAGTCATTAAGCAAATAAATTAAATGACGGACGTCATGTGATTGAATTTGTTGTTTTCATAACAATATAATTTATTTATAACTTGACTATCGATTTGTATTCAGGAAAAAAAATCGAGTCATATAAAGAAGTCCATTATGATAACTGTATTATTGTAGTGTGTCATTTTATATACGCATCAATTAACAGTAAGCGCACTAAAAATGTTTGCGTTTTTATGAGCGTGGTATTATTAAAGTTATTACCTAGGCACTTTATACTTATGTATTATTGCTATTGAGTTTATAACTTAAATTGAATGCATGCACTATAAAAAATGCACTGATATCCATCAAATTCTCGAAGATCTATGGAAAGAAATGAATAACATTTTACTTTATGAGAAAGTTGTTCTTTTATTGATTAAAGTTTTATATACTTTTTGAAATAAAATAAAAAAAAAAAATGTAACGGTTCTAATATCACAATATATTGTAAACAAATATTATGTATAAGAATTTAAAAAATGTTTAGTTTTTATTTTATATGAGCTCATGATTTGTGAACGTTTCTTGTTTAAAATGATAGTGTGAGATACTATATATTTTGTATCATGTAGTGATGTTAAAAAAAAAAAAATAAAAAAATAATTGAAAATATCTATTAGATAGTTTGTAATTCGACACAAAACAAACACACAATACATTTATCAACACAATATTATATAGAACAATTATCCAATTATCCACTCGTTTTGATATAAAATATCATTGATAATATAAAAAATAGTAAATATTATCTTTTTCAGCGTTTTCAAATTTTCATTCGTCGTATTATAAAACACTTGTTTAGTCTTCTTAACAATTACCATACAATTACAATACACAATCAACCAGAAAAAATATGCAAATATATGAAAGACCTTGCTCTAGTTATTGTGCTGTTTCCATATGTATAAGTGTAGTATATAATTCAATGGAGTGTGTGCCCACAAATATTATTTTACTTGTATTGTATCAAAATGTAGTATTAGACGTTTATTTTATTAAGTAATTAAATAAAAAATGTACGCACTACAAATTTCACCGCAGATGTCCTGTACGTAGGTACGTTGAACGTATTGATGAAAATGTTCACTCGGTATTATTGGCCTACCCTGTTAATTTCACAACAATAATAATGATTACCGAGCTCCTTGATAATATTTTGTGCTTTCGACAAATTTGTTCTTAAATTCAACTGGAGAGGAGAACGCAATAAGATCAATAAGATACACCCAATATAGTCTATTACATTATGAAAGAACTTCCTTTTTTTTTTTCTATGTTATTTGACGCGTTTAGAGTTAAACGGATTTACGTGATTAGAGGTACACACTCGCATGTATGTAACAACAAAGAAGCAGCTTCGTTCGCAAGAAGAACCCTAAACGTAAACAACGTTGCAGACTGATAATATTCTTTGTGATTTCTCGTGGGACACCATTAATTAACGCTTTGTGAATACGTTATTTATTTTGCACGAATGAGGCTATCCTTCACATATTGTATACAGTATGGCGTATTCGGAATTGCATTATCTGTCTTATGCTTTTATAGTGCTTAATGCTTAATATACAACTATTTAAGTATATGCGAACTTTGAAATTTCGTTTCCAACGTCACACGAGTACAGGTTTTCACCTGTAGCGTCATCACAGACAGTATCTTTAGCCTTTAGGTGTATGCGCGTCGTCGGCTGTCGTACGTAATAAGTAAATGTCTGAGAATCGTCGTTGAACTGTTCATGTGAAAAGTCTTACGAATAATAACATCAATGCGAACACTGATTTGTGGAAAACGATTTATTGTATTTGTCGTTTCACGGAAACTGCTGCTATCCCGCACAAAGTCAATTGCGTGAAAAATTATTGAAAATTCGAACGCCTCAAATAATAGCTTAGATTTCAACAATATATCAAACTCGCACGTTATTATTCATTAATTATTTAATATACCATAGGCACTTGTCATCCGTGATAATTTTGTGTACATTATATTATATATCGAGATCTTATAATAAAATATTTACCGACAGTTGACAATTTGTTTAGCTGTATCTGTTGAAGCTCCAACAGAATTGAAATATTTCAATAAATCTAGTATTTTTGTTTTATGTTTTTTTTTTTTTTTTTTAAATACTGATTAAAAGCGCGGATAACGCAAATTAAAATAGTTCCTACTTTTCAAAATACAAAATTATCATTGGTTGAACTTAAATACAATTTATTTGAAAAGTATATAAATAAAATTTATGTACTTAATAAATAATGTTATAGAAAATTTATCGTGACCGGAATCATGTTAAAAAATGGGTGATATTTTGAGTATTGTTAAATTTCTGATTTGAAAATCTAATATGTTATTAACATAATATTATAACAAAATTATTATTATTTTTATAATTCATTTTTTATTATTATTATTATTATTATTATTATTTATAATTAGCGGTATATTTATATCAGTATTAAAAATGCCATGAGAAGTATAGGTTTGGAGGTATTAAAGGTATACCTTCATACCCTTGTTTATAGACGAGGATATACAAATAAATATTTTGGCTTAAACTTTCAGTGATAAAATTTGATGAACTCGTAAATAAAACTAAATAAAATATTAAAACTTTTTGCAAATTTTTCATTCTGTTTGTTTTACCTGTATATGTAAAAATATAATATCCATTCTTAAACGCATTGACGTTAACTCGTTGATATATATTATTATGATTTACAGATAACGCATATTAAATTATATCATAATATAATATTATTGTATTTCTTGTGCAGTAACACGCGCCAAACTATATTTCAATATCAGTTATCGTGGTATGAAATATGCAGTGGACAAAACAATAAAAAAAAAAAACGGAGAAAAAATATGTATCATCCGTGGCACTTTATTGCGTTCATAAAGTATGTGTTATATTTTATTGGTAGTCAATTGTGAACAAAGAATCGTTTTGGCCCGTCAGACTATTCGACGAGCGACGATGACAATAATTTAACCGGGTGAAATAAAAATAAACATACACAGACGCCGTTGTCGGTTGGGTCCTTCGATTCACAATAGTGAATCCCTCGCCTCTCGTATAATTAATATCGCTTCACCCGGCTTGCAGGCCGTGAGTACATATTATTATATATATAGGTATATTATTAGTACAGCGTATAACACGATTCTAATATTTTCTTAACGCTGTTTCATTTCATATTAATTGTAGACATGTTTTAAGTCTTTAAGGTAATATTATATTGTAAAATAATAATGTATAATAATAATTCGATGTAGGCATTACAATAATGTACACGGACACGTTTTACGTTTAAATAGAACATAATATTATGTAGGTATTTAAAAACATGTTTTAAAAATTATGGTAAGGAAATTTTCAATGATTTATAACCCAAATAATATTGTGATGTATAATAATACAGACCACGTGTCGTCGTAAGCGTAAACATTTGTGTATGTGTGTGTGTGTGTGTCTATCGGTACGGTTTTAACGATACCGCTTAATAATGTTAAATGTTAATTAAACTCCACACTAACTAAATATGTATTTATATCGTATACGATAATTTAACTTCATTATGCGATACAACTCGTGTTTTTAATAACTGAACGTGGAATATATTATTATACATAAATGTGTATGTAAAAAAAAAAAAAAAACATGACGATTATAATAGAGTATTACACGCGTGTCGTTTACGTACAAACGATAATATGCGCAGTACACTATAGCGTGTAACATTACACTCGTATGTAGTTGGGTAATATTGGTGTATACCTATTTTATTAAATTTATAATAATTTTTTTGCTATAAAGGCATACTCAAGTACCATTATTATGTACGTAAACATAATTATTTCAAACGGGTTTATTAATAATTTTTAACCCAACCCTTAGCAAATGTTGTACATATACTATACGTCACACAAAAGAGTATTTTTTGATTCGAAAAACTGCGAAACCACGTGTGAAATTCTGAAATATGTGTCCCCACGCATTTAATACGAGCTCGTTGCCTTTATATTTTGTGTACTTCTTTATGCTATAGGTATAAATTGTATATAATATACAATATACATGAATATTCCTGCAGTTTCTGCAGAGATTTACGTAGGTACATTATCAAATAATACTAATGAATGAATACAATTTCGAGAAAAATATGGTATATTATTATTTATTAATATATATATTATAGTTAAGTTTTATTATGTTGAATATCGATATTTCGAATTTTTCGTTTTTTCGAATTAAATTGAAATCCCATTGAAACTAAATATTATTACATTAAACTATCATTACAATGAAGTTGATATTATTTTGAACTGTTTTCTATTCCCCTTGAGAATTAATTGAATAATTTTTTCATAAAATTATATCACATTCGTCACTCCCGAACATGATTGAAGGTTATATCACAACCTTTTTTTGCATATTTACGGTGTTTACTGCTATTTTGCTAGTTTAATGTTTTTAGTCCTATTTTTAGTTATATTTTCACATAAATACATATTATAGGAGCCATTTTGCTAATTTGGAGTTATAAATGCTGTTTATGTGTATATTTTTAAAAACGCGGACTGTCATATTATATACGATATCACGGCCCGCCGCAACGGACTGCGTTCTGTGTGCTTGGGCCTTTAGACTATTGTTATCGTCAATTAAATCGGACAATTCCGTTCGTTTCCAATAAATTGCTTATATTTAAAATTGTATCAGTCACATCGTACTATCGCACTATCATCGGATTCGTATTCTGTTGTATTATCTTGTTGTCGTATTAACCATATACTGATAACTGAACACAGTAATTTTATTTTAGTATTCCGCCGTCGTTTAGATGAGTCGCGTGTTCGATGATTGTAAATATATCTTAAATTTTATGTTTAATAAAAATTTGTTGAAAATTTTATTTTACATATTTTCCAGTTTTTAGTGCTATTTATAGCGCTTATATTAATGTTTTTATGTGCATATTAAAGCGTTAAAAATTAATTTTTTTTGGTACTATAACTTCCGAGCCCTGGTTATGTGATATCCGTAATGACAGGTAACTTACATATTATTATAAGATGATTGCAGACTTAACCTATAAAAGATTAATTATTAAATCGCAAAAATGTTAATATTACACCTTTGTTAATAATTGTCAAGTACTTTAGAACTTTAAAGCAAGTAATGTTTTATTAATTTATGTTTTTTTTTCATGTATACATATATTATATTTTAGAATCAGTAATTAAAAAAAAAAAAAAAAATGTGATTGAAACATTAAATACCTATGTATTTTACCTGATCATTATTCCACCGAGGAAAAAAAATAAAAGGAAACAAGTGTTGTTATAATAATATAGCATCCGTCTACACGCTTATGCAGTTATACAGTTTTTTTTATTTGTATAAGTTATACAATATGCATATATGATAATTTCATGCCGATTTTACGAATAATAAATTGATGTTTATCCACTGAAGAGGAGTGAGGACATGGCATTGTACAGTATACACATTGTTTAGTGTATTTGCGCTTCATCTTAAGTCTATTTTCTTGATTGAGAATAAGACGAAAAATAAGTTGAGTGGTTTTCGTCGAATCCGTGCAAATAATATGTATTCAAAGTGACTCATCAAACATGCTCTATCTCATTTTTTTCAATAATAATGTTGAATTTATTCGAATTATGATACCAGTAATTTTTAAGCATAAGTCTAAAGGACTATTATTTACCTTAGTAAATACATTTTAATAATTCAAAAGCTATGATTTAGATAAACACGTTTAAATTTATAAAAAAGTCAACTGTTAAAAAATTTACGAGGAAAAAGAGAAATTTTCATTTTAAAAAGTAAGTCGGTATCGTCACAGAATACTCTTTAAATGGTACACACAATTTAAGGATTATAAATAAATATATTTAAAAATCTCAAAAATTAAAATACATTTATAAGGTTTTTTCTGAGTATTTTTATATTTATAAATACGATTTTTAACAAACACTTAAATTAACTTTTAATATTTAACAAATTAACTACTAGTTTGAAATTCTATAAATATTTATTGAATACCTTTAAGAAATTATTCTACTTCGGAGTAATAAATTGTAAAATATATATTTTTTTACAAATGTGTTTGGACATTGTTTCAAATTATATTTGGAAATAGTTAAAGTTTTTAGAAATATTGAGTGTAGACAATTAATTGGATTACCTTATATAGGTACTTAACAAAGCTCTTTACAGTTCGCACACACACTCATTGTCACTTATATTAGTTGTGTACGACGGTTATCGACATATTTCATTTGAATTTTTATTGGAATAGTAATATTTAAAACTTATTTCATAGTTATTATCAAAATCCACCAAAACACATTTTAAGTAGGTATGATCATTACTCATAAGTCATAAGGTACTATATTTTACACGAATACACAATACGAAAAAAAAATTATATTTATATATATATTATATATAAAGTATATATCTCACAGTAACGTACAAAGTATAACAAAGATTTATATCATCGGTTGTATTGGTTAGGTGGTTCATTTTTGAAAATATTATCAGATTTAATTTTTTGGTTTTACGACTCTGTTATATTATGACGTGCCACGCGTTTGTGTAATAATGCGTTATTGCTGATGCTCGGCACCATCTACCGCGGATTGGAGAGGATTGGCGGATTTTACACCTGACCGATTTAAAAAGGTAGGTAAGGTAGGTACTACTATACCTACTATAATACAGTGCACACGCAATGTAACAATAACAACAATAACAACAATGGTAATGATAATAAAAAAATAATAATAATAATGATAATAATGGGTTCATCGATGACTATAAACATGAAAAAAAAAAAAAATAAAACACAATAAACTCGAGCGTATATATTATTATATCATAACTATATAGCATAACTTATAGTGCGGGGAGTGTGTGTGCACTGTTGTATACATATCAATCCGATCGCCAATAAAACGATCGATAGAATATAATACGAAATAATTATGACTCTGAGCGTATAGACGATTAAAATGTTATAATAAATATGTACTCGCGTTTTATACTATTATTATCATTATTATTATTGTTTGGGGACGATTAAAAGCGGCGTACGTTGGCTGCGCACACGGACCCCGCGATGCACGTTACTGTGCACGAGTATAATATATTACACAATAATAATACACATAGGTTACTGCACATTTTTGGTACCTGCCTAAAATAATATTCTCAATGTTATTATGTTATACACATTACACTTATACGTATACGATCACCGCGTTGTGACGAATCGCTGCGGTGTGGCGGCAGCGGCGTCGTCGTCGTCGGAAAATTTGGCTTCGGGCAGCAATATCAGTGTCGCGCACGCGGTCAAAGCATAATACGATGTAAGCTATATAATAATATATATATATATATATATATATATATGTATTAGCTATATCGTGTATTATACGCAGTGCTTTAATGGGTACACCGCGGCACTACACTCATTCCTACGGTCCGGTACGATATTTTACATGCGTAGGCATACAGCGTTATATTATTATTATTATTATTATTATTATATTCATCGTTGCCTTCGTATAATACAGGTGGTGTAGGTACCTCCACAACAATGCGTGTATTGTGTGCCCATACGCGTAATAATACTGCTCTTATAATATTATACAGTACCTATGTATAGATATGGCGTTGTGTTATATATATATATATATATATATATATATATATAAATATGTAACCCCGCGTTGAGTTCTGACCAGTTTGGCTTTGGATCCGGTGCGTGTCCAAAGACGAGAGTGTTTTTACACGGCGGCAGGTGAAACGCCCGAGTCTTGTTTGTGTGTGTGTGTGTGTGTGTGTGTGTGTGTGTGTATGTAGCGAAGTTCCTTTGTGCGCACGAGAACGTACTGGGAGGCGCTCTCCCGAGGGCACTACCATCACCTATTTAGGTACTTACACACAGTAATATTATCATAACGCGGTACGCAATAATAACATACACTTTTAATTGTTATCTATCCCCCGAATCGTTATGGGTATCTACGATATTAATAATGATAATTTTACATATATTATTATAATATGTACCTAGCTCGATTCTACGGTCTCTACGAATTTATTCATGGCCTTACATGTTATAATATGTGTGTATATTATATTATTATTATAGGTTAACGACGTATTATAATATTATCTATCATGTTTAGGTATATGTACGCCAGTGAATCATTGCGGGTTGAATTCTCGTATACAGGTTATAGCCGGTAGATGCGTAAAAAAATGCGTTTAGACCATATGCAGTAGAATCAAATTACATATTTTCAAATGTTTAAAGTTTAAATAGCCTGCGTCCAGAGGCGCGAAATGTTGAGTATACAATAAAAGTATAAATTTATAATCACCAACATACTTTTTTTTTTTTTTTGTTTAAAAATATATTTTAAATTAAATACTTTAGAATAGTGTATAGAGTTTTAAAATAAATCATTAAATACTTCACTCACATTATTTAATATAGTTTATAATATACGAGCTTCCCTATGACACCAGTAATTTACAGCCATTTTTTCCATGAGCATATGCAGTTGCAGTACTTTTCTGGACGTATATAAATGTGTTGTTACAAATTGGTAGCAGATTGCATTCTTTTCTTATAATTATTACTGTCAGTAGATGACTAGCTGACACGTTTTAATTTTTTTGCTCTACATAATATATTATACATACAATATTTTGTTTTATTTTTAAACTTCCTCTAAAATTTATTCAGATTACATCGGCATACATTTCAAGTGTTTTGATCTTTTAATAAATACGAATTATAAGAATAATCAAATTTCTATTATTTCTTGATTTTTTAAGTTTGTTAACACAAACGTGTAATTTTCCAAGACACTATAGATAACTAGTGTGCAATAAAAATAAACATTAGTATGCATTATTAACATAATATTTAGTTATTGTTTAAAAAAACGTATAGTCTAACAGTCATTTTATATGGTCTAGGTTTTAATCAAAAAATAACCACTCTTTATTTATCTTTATTGAGTTAATATTTTTTAATTTTGATTTTGATTTTACATTTTTGTAGTTAAATTTATTCCTTATTACTGAATTTAATTAACTTGAGTTAATTTTTTTTTCATAAGCTCTCCAATATCTGGACAAAACTAACCTGTTGAATTTAATAATTTAATATTAGCACCTGAAATGTATAAATATATATATTTTGTAGAATACTACGCTTGTATTGCACCAGACGTATGTATAGCTGGTAGGTACATAAACTGCTGTCGCGTTGCTGTATTATATCGCACATTACGTGGCGGCGGAACGGTTAGGCCCGGACGATTCCAAAGTCACGATTTGCTTCGACCGGAAATCGAGATCGAACGTTTTTTAGTTTTCATTATTTTTCTTCCACTTCTACTTCTTTTGACGATGATGTTGCCGTCGGTCATGAGGAAGGTGGAGAGCCGGGGAAACGTGTGCGTGCAAAACTTAGGACCCTCTAGCCACGAGAAAAACGGTTCAATAGACGCACTAATGAACCGATGCTGTCGGACGAAGACACAAATATATACATATTATATATATATATATATATCGTGTATATAGTATATTATTATAATAGTTATTTGCTGATGTTCTTCACCATAGCTGGTCGATACTGATCGTGTTTCAAATAATATATAAATATATATATATATATATATATATATATCAGTGCAATATAAACAGTATAATAAGGTTGCAGTCTTCGATGTGTCGAGTACACGATTTTCGCTAAATAAGTTTCACACATTTTGTACGCCGTGATCGCCATACAATCGGGAGCTAAAACTTTTTGGATTTTTTGTGATTCATTTATCGTACAGCCCCATTGCAATATGGGCATGACATGACTTCAGTGGAGTGATAATATTATATTTGTTAGTTGCTACATTACAATGAGTACATCAGTAAGTATATTTATATACGGTTTATAAATTATGTTATCTGTCGTAATTTACTTCAAGGAAGCATTTTTAATCTATAAAATTTAGCTGCTATCAAGTGTTTGCTACACGCCCTTATCGATTTTCCCGACGTAGATTGCACAAAATCGAGTATCAAATTTAAGTGCACCCATGGTATGTGGATATTTGCTAATGAAAATTTTGATATTAAATCGGAAACAGTTATATTTTTGTGAAAAATCAAATAGATTATTAATCGCGTTACGTATACGTACAAAAGTATAAAAATAATATACCGAACATATTCAAATACATTTAAAATATTTCCCGTAATCCTATTTTAATATTCATATCATATTTAATTCTAAACGATAAAATAAATTACCTAATATTCGAATAACGTATTATCATCGGTAGGTACGAAATATAACGTATATTAAGCTACGGATAATATCTTTGAAAACACGGAGTAAAATTTTGTGTGGCCCCCCCGCAACGTGGATATATTGTGGTGGTTCACCGCTTCAATCCGGTCGTGTACACGGAAAAGGTTAAACACCACTCAAAAACACACTCATATTTTGAGTATCTAAAGTGGAAATGTTAAATAACACGGTTATGTTGTTTTTAATACATAAATGCGAGTCATCGACACGTCACGTCATACCTGGTGAATTTTTTTTTTATATAAATTGTAACATGTTTTTATATTATCAATTGAATCTCAGGTACGCTTAGCACGCGAAAACGAACGGTAATGGGTTTGAACCATATTATAAATATGTATACATATAGATTTGAGGCATGGATTATTTTAGAATTATTCCCAAACATTATACTCTTCGAATAATGAAAAATTTTAAAACATATATCTGGTACATAAAATATTTGTTTACGAATATAATAAGCCAAAATATGATACATAAATTATTGCGTAAACAAAAATGATAGTATTTTTAAGAATAAAAAGAACAACAAACAACGGGTAATTTATTATCGAGGTAAGTGCGTTATTATAATCGTTATTTATTGTTGATAAAAAAAAGAAGTTCTAAAAAGGTGCAGTGTATATAAGACAAATACATAAATCAATTAGCTAAGTCACCATTGAGAATATAACCTATATTTATTGGCCGTACGTTTATTACGGCTTTTGGAATTTAATGATCTATTATACTGTAATTTTTAAAAACAATGACGCTCCTAACGAAAGAAACTTATTAATAACACCTATTATACTTTATCCGCTTTCAATACATTGGATAACTCTTCCGGTATTCGAACAGTGAGTGGTATTACTTCATATTAAGTAAGTATATATATCACTTACACAGTTAAACTTTAAATGCAGTTGCAAGTTCACGCATGTTGATCAACAATAAATTTAAAATAGCTGTCTAGTCTAGCTGGGGTTTTATAGTTTTTCTTTGTCCCGTAACCCGACAAATAGATTCAATCGAGAGTGTGCATCACGCTGATTGTTTATTTAAAACACACTATAAGCACTTGCACGATCAATCATATGCTTGTATACAACGTATTCTTAAAATTTTATTGTTGTTTTTTTTTTATGGAAAAATGTATTATCTATTAACTCAAATACATACGTTTATACAAAATACGTTAAAGTTTAACAGTCATTACATTAAGTGGATTATGTTGGGGTTGAGAAAATAATTTCCGTTTATATTGTATCGAAAAAAAAAAATTATTTTATTTTATGCTTAAAAGAATAGTAACAGCAAAAAAAAAAAAAAAGCACAAAGCAAATGGGAATACTCAAACAACTCAAAATACTTTAATTCAAATTAACGAATACGATATAATATAGGCGTCTACTGCATTAATATTTGTGTTAAAAGTTAGACGGTAACTTAAAAATTGGATTATAGTATTTTTATTATCCCGTCATCGGGATGTGATACTTGTATAAATAAATAAATTAGTAACACGTCATACAAGTATGATATATGATAAAATATCAACTTATTCAACTTATTATAATGTCAGTTGATTTTATAGATAAAAATATATATCTTAGATAACTTTATTAATGTTCGTTTCTTATAATATGCAACAGGAAGAATATATTTGATATTTTGGTCGAAAGCTTAAAGTAAACAACTGTTTCATATTCATAGAAAAGTTTTCAATGGTTTCATTATATTAACTTAACTATGATGCCGTGTCGTGCTACTCGTCTAAAACAACATAGGCCAACCGTTATACATAGGACGTGTGGTTGACCTGATGGACGTTCAAAATCGTTAAAATATTATTTCATAGTTGAGAAAAATTTGAGTAACGTTCAGCAACACAATTTCTGTTAGAAATTTTATCAATCGTCGTTTAGATGCCACATGGTTAGTATTTTGGACATATCTCAATAATTTTAAGTTGATCAAAGACATAGATATCGTCCGTGTCTTATCTGAATGCCTAATTTTACTATGTGATTTTTATCCCATTATTCTGCTTTCCTGACGACTATCTTAAGATTAATTTCTTTATGTTAAAACAACTAATATGTATAAAAAAACTAATAATTTTTTTAATCTTTAATAAACATATTTATTATTGCTAAATTGTTTAATAATTCAACGGCATTTTAAGTATAATATAAAACTTATAAAAGACAAATTTCGTCCATATACAAATAACTAGCTGTCTATTATATTGCACCGATCAAATTTCAGTTAATATGTAAAAATTACTTTTTATAAGAATGACAGGAATGCTACTCCATTCTTCTTGATGCTGTCTGTAGTCTGTGTAGCATCATTCGTGCTATTTCACATTACTTTTTATTTATAAGCTGTAATACTTCGGATCGATTGTCGAGACAGTTGTTTGACTCATACGACAGTGAATCTTTTCCATGAAATAGGGATTCGTTATTTTGAATTATTGATTCATTTATACTTATATATTATATAGTTATTATTGACGTCGACATTTTTTTCATAAATTATACCAATCTATGGTTGTTGATTTATTTTAGCGCAGGTAAACGTTAAAGTTCTGTTGACAGAAATTGATTTTATCTTTATGTCAACTTAGAACTGTACCTTAGTTCTTTGGCTTCTGTTAAATGTACCTAATCTGTTGACTCGTCCTCTACTTAAATAAGTATAAAAACATGATTATCTTTTCTTATTGATCTATACTTTTGACAACCATTTTTGTCACATTTTAGCGTTAAGAAGTTTTTTCATAAATTTACAGCAGAATTTTGTTTTTTACTTAATTCTGACATGATTTATTATTTTTATTTACTTTTGTTTTATTGTCTGAGATGGAATAATAATTAATACTATAGTTATGAATATTGAATAAATTCAAAAAACATATTTTACACCAACAATAAATTAATAAACATAAATTATGAATAGCCGCATACTAAATAGATAGTCTCTTATAGCTACTTCAACTTTATTATTTTTATTTTTGACTGCATCTGAAATATTTTGATAGCACTACTCATATCACATGAAATATTTTAATTAAAATAAAATTGAGAGCAATGAATAGATAACGGTTTTTGACAAGCTAATACTTTTCATAAAATGAATTATTGTAATTGTAATATAAAAATATATTGAAGATAAAAATAGGTTAAAAAAATGTTCTATTATATTTAGTATAAAACATTTAAACATTAACATTTTTGTAGTATATTAATATTATTAATCGTATTGATTTTTATAAATTTGGGGCATTTTTAAGTTTTTTAAAAGACTAAAAATTCAGCATGATATAAAATACGTTTAAAAACAAGATTCAAAAAGGCACTTGGTTTCTCTACCATATATTACAATCTTGTGGCAACTATAGATGTTCTAAGGACGGTCACATTCCCTCGGTGGATGGATGAGTACATAGTATAATTTCCTTTGATGTTCATACAAAGTTAATACTGTTTTATAAGCAACTGTTTACTGTTATATCAACGTAAAAATATTTTGAATTAAAATTCACAGTTTATATGAAAATATTAGTAATATGTAAATATGACCAAAAAGAAATGATTTCGGTAAAAACAAGGTATTTTCGCGTATACCTGTACAATACATAAATAATTATACTCTTCTATTTACGTATACTTCTATGGTTTTTAAAAATAATAAAAGTTGGTTGAACCAAAGAAAGATTTAAAATCAACGAGTATTTGAATTTTAAACGAAGTGTATTACAATATAATAACAGTAATACCTAACACTGTTGTTATTTTATTCTTTCGGAATAATTTGTAAATCCACCTTCCTATATTTAAGCTGATCAATACTAACACCAATACTTTAACAAATCCTACCCATAATTTACTGAAACTGTAACATCATAATATCACAACTTTGTATCATAAATTAATTTAATTATACCACTGCCGTTGAACCTACGTGTGACGACGTTGTCGGGCTAGTAATATTTTACTAGTTATCACCCGAAAAACCCAAGCTATTATGGTGCCAACCTTGTAGTTTTAGTGTACACAGTATTATATATGTATTTGCAGTCCGTTTTTAATTTTCCAATTAATATTTATCACGTTTTTATCACGAATATACGTTTTTAGGGACACATTTAAATAGTATGTACATTGCAGTTAAAAAATATAATCTATGCGTAGAATATTGTAGTACGCTGATAAAAATAAAAACAACGTGTTCGTTTGGGAAAAAAAATAAAGAAAGAGAAAGACACGTAGTTGTTCTGAATAATTATAATAAAAATAAATAATAAATTATAAAACATTATTTGTTGTGATCGCAAAGACGTATATAATATTTATATTACCTTGTAATTTTTAAATATTTACATGTTTACCGATGATCGTTTATAAAGCAGCATATTTGTTATTCTAATTGTTTGAATTTTTTTTTGACATAATTCAAAGTTATTTTAAAACATAATCGTTGAAAAAAATTAAATTGTTAATATTTTTTTTTTTTTTAATTTTTACGTGTGGCAACATTTTTAATGAAAAAATATTTTTTTGGCGTATTTTAATATGTTAAAATGATACTTTTAATTACTAGTAAATCATAGATTAATTAATAATTGGGGTAACCATATTAATATTATTTAAAAACAATGGGCAAACGATTTTAGTTCTACTCCAAAAAAACCTCCAACAACTGAAGTGAATTTAAATTTTTAACGATGTTTAGTGGATAATGCATATATTTATAAGTGTAGTGTTATGAAAATTACTAGATTAAAATGGAACTATACTTAAAATGGGACAAAAAGCTCTTCGTTCGAAGTTTGTCGGGACAAAGGGACATATGCTCAAAAAAAGGACAATTTCGTTTTAAACAGGACGTATATGGTCACTATTATAAACTTACACTCGTAACTTTAAATACTTATATGTATTTAAAGCTTAAAGGAATGGAGTTGTGGATTAAACTTAAATAAGGTTCCTACTACTTTGCGTTTCTGCCCTATTCATTTAAACTTTAAATATTAACATGCGGAAGTATTTTATATTTAAATTTCTAGAGAGATTTTTATCGTCTACTTGTCTGATGTGCACGAAACCATGTTATTAAGTAATATTGTTATTAAGTATTATAATATAGGGTGAGTATTACACTGTATCGATATTATCTAGAAAAAAATGCAAATTTTCTTATGTTATGATAATGTGATAACAAAAAGTATAAAAAATAAATTCGCTTTGCATGTTGCTTATACTTGATAATTATTCGTATTAACTATTTTCTATTAGCATTATCATTATAATCGAACTTTTAATATTCTAAAATACAGCCAAATAATTCGACGTTGGGCCACATCTATTAATTATTTTGTAGGTTCTTATTACACTTTAAAGCAGTCGACTTACATTTAAAATGCCGTTCAAATACTTTAAAATTAATTTATAAAATAATAATACTTAATAATAGCGACTTTTTATCAGATAGAAACCACACGCGTTTAAGTGTTCAAATTTTTAGGTACGCATTGATTTAATAATGAAAATAAAAATAAAACAATTAATAACCCTTATCCAGCGATTTTTAATACATATATCTGTACAATTATTTATATATATAATATATAATTTAGTAAATCTTCCTTACACGCTCTCATGTACTACAGGCTACCATATATTTTTATAAACGTTACCTTGGATTTGGGTTAACGTTATATATTGATATCATTAATATAATTCCGACAGAAAAAACCAACACGTATGAACATTAAATATATATACATATAATATGTATGGTTATAAAATAAATTATGGAAATAATTTAATAAAATACGTATATGCACCTACGCATGAGGGGGGAACTACCGGTCCAGAACGATTTGTTTCAATTTCAACTCGAATTGTTTAAATATTTTAATGTCCACTGAAAAATACTGATCTGTCTTACGCGACTAGTGTAAAATAAAATAAATTGTATACTACGAGGTATTACGAATTCGTGAATTATGGAAAATTCTTCTGGCAAATAACGACGTGCCTTTACACATTTATACGTACACGCTTACACATACACCTATCAACCCACATCCGTATGCATGTATATGTTATACAAGTATAAATGTGATTTAGCCTAATCGTCCGATGTTTAATAGTGTATATACGTGCGTCCACCGCAATATAGAGCATTATTATATTTTGTTATGTGCCCTATTAACGAACGATGCGTTGTTGGGGTGGAAAAAAAAGTAAGTACATTGAAATAAAACGTTTCGGCTTTCTGTCGAATTGGAAATTATTGTACAGTCATGTGTATAGTACATATAATTTTCATATATATATATATATCTTTACACACACGCACGCACAGGTAACTCTCGATGCGCATTTAGGAGCATCCTACTCGTCCGTGACACGGATAATCATTTATCGATCTTCGATGTATTTATCATTGTCACGTTTTTCGCGTTCCTCCTCCGTCTCCCATGACCTCTTCTTAATCGTTTCGCCCTACGGGATGTTTTGAACGTGAGCACAATAAATGTGCTCGAGTCTTTCGGGCACCCGTGGATGTACACGGTCCATATACACAGAGATTATAATGTCTACTGTAGGTATACATACATAAAATAATCTGAATTTCTTTCATTCTTTCTTACGAGGGGTTATTTTTTTTCACTATAAAAATTAAGTTTACAACTATATAAAAATATATATTGTGGGTACACGAACGATCGCATTATACGTATATCTTAATACGAGACCACCCACTATTATACAATAGTATTACACTGGCCCACGTATAATCTGTATAATATTATCTGGATGACAACAATAATGACGTAATCTTGAAGTGATTTAATATTTTTTTTTCATCGCAGTTTCAACATTACAACTTGCTCCTGAAGTTGATTTTTATATTTCTCCGTTAGTTACAATTCATAAATTAAACTTCATTAACATTACGTAATATTTGAGTTTTATAATCTATTTGGTTTATATTCTAGCTTATAAATATCAAGAACTGTTATTTATATTTCTAAATTAATTTACTGTAACAACTTACTTATTGCCTGTTCTATTTAAAAAATTGAATTTGAATTTTTTCATCTGATTATTAATTAAATGTTTTTATTTTAAAATTTCAAAATTTAAGATAGATGGAATAAAGATGTATTGGTAAAGTGAGTAATAGGATACATATAATGCGGCTTTAATGATCACGAGAAGATATTTTGACTGAAAGTTTCTTGAATACGATTAGTATTCGATAAATTCATTAAGCTCCAGTTTAATTTCATAGATTTATTTGGACCTGAATAGTAATTTAAAGATTATGATCTTATCATATTATTTTTTATTTATGTTGTGGAAATTGGCAATATACATTTATTATAAAATTTTTTTAAAGTTTTGAGAAATAAAGACTTATAGGTTTGCGAATTTCAGGAGTATTAGGAGTTTTCCTAGATTTGGATATAATGGTTTTAATAACAAGTAAAATCGTATTACTATAATACTATAGTATAATATATATTATTATTATTGATTTCAGGTAAAATAATGGCTACCTATCTAAGGTGCACATGGTAATTTCCTGTTATTATAGAGCTTATGTGATGCATAATAGTACGTTAAGATAGACTGCTGGAATTATGTACAGTGTACACTGTGTACAGATACTTATCAACATTCACCGTTAATACTACTTGAGTCTACCTCTTGAATTATTTTTATTTTATAACTGCATAATACTCTCCAAAAAACCAATCTACTTTGTCTGGCGATTCATTTACTTTTGAAATGCTTAAAATTTAATTTCGTTTATAGTTTAGTGAATAAAATTGAAAATGTGGGAAAGTTATTTTCAAATAGACATCGCGATCGTACTTAGTTAAAATCTGTTTTGAAATGTTTATCGTGACATTATAGACACCATACACGATCAGTATAGGTACTTCGGAAATGGAATATGACTATTGTACACATTTATTGCTCGCGTGTCGGATAGACATTGCTGTAGTTCACCACTTCCACCATATCAAGGGTCATGGGATATATATGATGTATATTTATATTAAACTCGTTAGTACCTACATAACGAGCGTCTAAGATATATATATATATATTTACATCAATGTGAAAAGACAAAAAATTGTTGACGTTTGTATACAACGTTAAAGAGCCACCTCTTTGTCGTCAAATGCCGTTTAAGAAATAAATGTTTTAGTTTATGTAAATGCTTTGCGGGTATTATTAATTTGGCTTTGAAATTAGGTCGACACGTTTCCGACTGCAGCGGCCACCGTCATGTCCATATTGCTTCGGTACGATGTCAATACCGCCGCACTGCCACCGTAAGTTGTTGGGTGGTACGGTTATCCTTCCCGACTCGCTTTCCAACCTCACCCCGAACACCTCCGATAGTGTCACAAACTCTGTCTGCAAACCTCTCGCTTCCCCTGCACGTTACGGCATCATGAGTCTGTCAATATTCAGATCAAGCAAAAACACTCGAGATCCGGAACCGTTTTCCGCTGGGTACAATCGTTTCACATAATGCGTACCACCCCTTTTTCCTTAGACCTCGTGGTTATTATACCTTCTATATAATACACACATTATACTCAAAACCATGATTCACCTTAACAGGATAAGTGGCAAAGACAATTTCTTCGCTATGGTATATCATTAAAATTCTTATGCTGTATAAATGTATTATAATCATAATCTATCATCATAATTATTGTTGCGTTTAAAAGATACTCGGTCGACGAAGTATGTTAGGTTATATAGTAAAAATTTCGTCATTTTGTATGTTCGGATTTCCATTATTATTATTAAATATACACAAGTCAGTGGCGCAGAATTCTTAAAAAATATTGTTAGATCTTTCAATAATTGAGTGACTTGAGATAAATTCAGTTCAAATTTAGTGATAGGACTATTTATGCAAGGAAATATTATGGGACATTTGCACTGGGCCTAGTCGAAAGAAAAGTTAATCGATAACAAGTAAGAAACATTAGTTAAAACATTTTTTTAACTTACCAATATTGAGTTTTGTCAATATTATTGACAAATTTTCAAAATAGGAAGAAACAACATTATTTTGAACGCATAAAGTTTGACTTAAAAAATTAGTTTTATAATAATACTAATAAAATCAAAAATATAGATTGTTTAAAAAAAAAAAAATGTTTATACTTTTTAGTTTGTGTAATTATAATATAAATATTACGTTTTATATTTAGTTTTAACAAAAAATAATTTTGTTTGATGATTTATAGAGGGTTAAAATTTTAAATCGTTTTGGATTCATTAATCAGAATATTAGTCTGCAACTCCGAAAAATCAAATCGACAATACTCACTAAGTTTTAATTACAGTTCTTACACTCAACATTCTAAATTAATATGTTTAAATAAAATGCGTACTCAAAACAAGTATTATTACTGTTATTTTATCAAAGCGGTCAGTTAATACAGGTTTCAATGTAAGGTAGCCCACTACATGTTTACCATATTTAAGAGAAAAATTAAGGTGCAGTGTCTTCGACAGGCTGATTTTAAGGGGCAGAGAATGGCTATTTTTTTTTGAATTTGTATCGTTTTAATCATTTTTTAAATACCATTTGATTAGTTCCTATAACTAATGATATTTTTTTTTTTGGGTGGGGGGGTTTCCGGCCTTTAAGACCATCCCGTAAAACAAATTTTCCTCCACCTTATTCTGTTTTCAGCTATTTCTATTATTATATTATTTTATTATTATGATATTATTTTCAATTTTGTGTTTTTTTTTTTCAATATTGACATTTGTCTTTTATAAATATTGTTTATAAAACTAATATAATTTTTTCTTTATCAATTCTGGGAAAATTTCTAAATACGATCTTACGTATAGGAAATTTTATATTATGAGCGCGTGTATTAAAACAGAATGAGAACGTAGTTACGTTTTTGGGGAATCCATTAAGACTCTTGTGGGTATTGTATTAACTATTAAATATTAAGTGTATACCTATGAATTATTTCAGATATTCCAAGATAGCTAAACAATATTCCAATAAAATGACAATGATACACTTACGACTACATAGTTAAAATTGTCATTATAGTCTCTGACAAATGATATATATTGACGATAAAAATATTTAATATAGTAACGATGACTGTTACAAGAGTAGGTATAGACCGAGAATGCATTTTATAGTTAATTTATATAATTAATTAATTTGTTATATATTTATATAATTTAATTTATGTGCAACGCATAATATGAACCACACGGAGAATCGCATAAGTACTATACTTACTATAATCATTTTAATCGATTGTCTTTAGATCACTAAAGCATTCAAATGGTTTATTTTGTCAGAGAC